>NC_056743.1:267568208-267781332 GCF_019279795.1 Protopterus annectens
TAGCGGTCATTTGCTTATTTCTCCATTCAGCACTTATAGTTCTTGGTGCATCTGCAAAAGCTAAGTTATAAGAGCATTGGGCCTGGCACTGACCACTGAGAAGTTTCTCTAATACCTTTGACCAGTACTCATTTTGCCCTACTTATTAACCAGCTTATGACCGAGTTTATAGTGCTGTTGAGTTATATATTTTTTATCAATGCAGTATAATTGCAAAGTGGGTAAAGAGTCTGAAGCTTTAGCCAAGTCCAGAAAAACATTATGCATGTTATTTTCTCCCTGTTTCTCGTGGAGCTTTTTTTCCTTGGGGCCTCTGTTGAAAACAAGTTTTATGCTCAGTCAGACTTTCCATGTCAACAAAAACAGTAAATACATAATTAAACGCATACTGTTAGACCCATATCAGTTGCCACAGTTACACTGTCCTAGGTTTTTACATGATTACTTAATGTTGAACTTTGGTTGACAAAACCATGTTGTGTAATGTCTGTAATTAAACCCATTATATTTGTGAAGTCAGTCAGTTATGCAACACTCAAAATATTAAACCCATTATGTTTGTGACATCACTCAGTTATGCAACACTCAAAATATTTTCCTAATATAGCTGTTAGACTGATTGTTCTTTTTTCTTACATCTGTTGAGCAACCTCCATAACATTCTATGTGTTAAATAAAATCGGTGTTAAACTGTTTGCCAGGTATAATGCTTAAAAAAAAAAATGTGTGTACATATATATACACACACACACACACACACACACACACACACACACACACACACACACACACACACATATATATCAGGTGCTCTAGAATTATTTTCTTGGGTTGTCTTTAAGGCCTTAGCCAGCATGTCAGATGATATTGTGGGACAGTCAACGAAACTTAATTTCTTCATTACAAACCAGAGACAATTACATTTTGACATATTCACCCATTCCAATAAATTGCTTCACTAAGCTGTTGGTGATTTCTTTAAGGTTTGATAATGTTTAATTTTTATCTGCTAGTAGACAAAGTAATTTTTTACTATACAAGTTAATATATTTTATGGGTTTATGTTACATAACCGAAAGCTCATTAGAGAGAATACGACTGCACAGACACATAAATAGCAAGGCACAAAAACATTCAAACACCGATAACTGTTGCATCGAATTCTCGTGGTTGGCCAACTCTGATAAACTATACCAGCTAAAGTCACCGCATTCATTACATACACAATACCCATTAACAAAACTACCTACATAAATAAAAAACATATCTACCACAATTCACCTGCTTAAAATGCTACCAAAACAATACTTGCATAACAATACACTTCATCCGTTTCAGTCTTGTGGGGGCTGTGCCCCCCACACCCCCCCCCCAACTGTATATACCAACTCCAACATTGCACTACAGTGAGGAAAGGACAAGCTTAATGCTGCATGCATCACTAGGATTGTGGTATTGGCCAAACATGACTGTTCGATCTTTTGCATCCCGAGATGCATGTCTTTTGCTATTATGCTATTTTGTTCTTTATGTGTCGTGCAACATGTATTTGCCTGAATGAGCTTTTGGTTATATAATTTAGATCCATATTTTATAGTACTCCTTTTTGCCGTGAGCATCACAGGTCAGATATGCTTTCTCACTTTTTATTTTTCTTTGAAGAAGTTTTGAAGATTTGTTCAACTTACATAATTTCTATGTGTAGGGTATTTTATAGGTAGAAAATATTTATAAATAATAAAGATTTTATTTTCTTTCTCCACCAGTATGGAAGAGATCTTTTCTTTTTTTCCACTTATAATATTACATACAGTGAAGGCTTCGACAGGTTTAAAAGAATTGTGTCCATTATTTGATAACTATATTCCGTTAAACTTGTTTTAAAGGTCCAAGTCTAATCAGGTGGTATCAAATTCTCTCTCTCAGTAATGAGTAAGTAATTTTGCTGTAATTGTATTTTTGTTGCATTATGCTAGTAAATAAAAGCAATTGCATTTTTTCTGACAGATCTCATCAAATTAACATTGGTGGCAGTAATGTTTTTATTTTCTCTAACCAGCTGTTGCATACGCTTTAACAGTAGGATACCCAGGAATTCTTCTTCATAGTGATTGGTTGAAGTATAAGTTATCTAGTTAATCTTTGTATAATTAAAATCACCAATGAGTATTATGATTTTTTTTTTTAATTCTGTTAATTGACTTAGTGAGTGTGGTAAGAAATCATAGTGTGTGCCAAGATTAATTTATGGGCTTGGATAATAAATTTCCAGATATATTTTGCCGTAGACTCTTACATATTTAATTCACTGAGTTTTCCACTTCTGTGTCACATGTTATTGGTCTTTGATAGAATCATGTATTACTACTAATATTCCATCACCTTTAGACTTTTTTTTTTACTTAGACATGCAAACTTGTTATATCCCGGGGTAGAGATGGCCCTTGTGTCCTATGCCTCAGCTGTTGCTGCAGCTGAGATTTTTTCAGAAAAGACGAGAGTGATATAAGCTCTTTCCATTTTTAGCTGAGGCTCCTGACATTGCAGTAATTTTTTTTTTTTTATCATACTTGGTGTATGTATGCTGTTTTTTTTCCTTAAAAATAAGGTACTACTGCTATGATTTTGTTGCTTAAGTTTTGAGCTCCATAGTGGTTGAGATCCAAGCCATCCTTTGTACAAAGACTTTGTGAACGCTGTTTTACCAGTAGATTATCAAGCAGATTGAACATATTGAGCTCAGTTGCCTCAGCTGTATGTTAAAAGTATGGGCTTTAGTGAGCACATAATCATTAGTGATGGTGGAATGGTTGAGAAAGTAATATCAGTTTTCAGGATGCTAATTCCTAAAACCAATGTTTGCAAATGATTCATTGGAATATAAACAAAGCATTTGTGCCCTCATGAAGAATTGTATGATAGCATTTTGAAGTACCTCTGAATACATTTTATAACAGTTTTGAGGTGCCCACAAGTTTCAGTCCAGTTAGTAAAGTTACAGTTATCAAGTTCTTATTCTAGATCTACTAGTTTCATTCTGATTTCAGTACTGAATCTTCCAAAATAAGTATTTCTTCAGCTGGAATGTTTATAAGTACTGTGACTATTAGAAATTGATAAGGCAAGTGATTTAATTGTGATTCTAGAGATGGTAAAAAGCATTTGGAAATGTCAGGGTCGACATTAGAGTGTGTGTAAGATGGGCTGTTATTTAGAGAAATGTGTTCTCCATCATTAAGTTCTTAATTGGAGATTCTATAACTGTCTTTTGGTATTGCATGTTTGATATTTTCTTGTTCAATCTTTTCACCATTATAATTAGAGTTATTTAATACTATAATTTCTGGGTATGATATTATGGAAATGACTCTCATGGTTTCATTACTGTAGCCTCAATGCCTACTTCTTGCTTAGTTTTAATGCTAGATTGCTTGCACTTAAATATGAATTAGAATCAATTCCTGATTCATTATTAAGATGACTTTCCGTGTGTTGATGTTGCTCCTCTTCAGAATTTTGTATATATTTGATTTGCCTTTTGTGTCTCTTATTATGATTTATCAGATTTTCCTTTTTCCATTTAACATTATTTTTTGCATTTTGTTTTTAGTAGGAACTTTCATTGAGTCTAAAGCAGTGGTGTCAATGTTTTGTTCTTTTCTTCTACCTTCTTTTAGTGATATTGATAAGGAGACTGTTTACCAATTTTAGTTTTTCTTATAATTTAACTTTATAAATTCAGGAAAGGTCTTAACATGCACTGCACTTGTGACATTAAAATTGCATTGTCATCTTGTATTGTTCATTTTAAATGGTTAAACTGTATGTTATGTAATTCATATAATCTTATACAATTAATGACTTGCTAATTATTTTTGAAAATGTATGATAGGAATTGCATGGAATTAAACATTGTGCTATAACAGATCCTCTAGTCTAAACTGTTTATGCTATCCATATTCAATCAGATGTATTGAACACAGTGCTCAATATTACTTAGCCAAACAGTTTATATTACAAAATGTATTGGCCCAAATGTAGAACATAGCATCAGTGGAAATTTAACTTTTTATAAAATACATGTTGCAGTATGAATCATGTTTAATTATAGTACAAGAAATATTTAAACTTTTTCATTATATCATTTAGCTAATGCTTTTGATAATTCTGAGTAAGACTTGGGCAATCTGCAAATCCGTGCAACACAATTAATATATTATCCAATTTAAATCTAACCTGATAATCTTCATGTATTTAATAATGATAAACTTTTTCTTTCATATAGATCAATGGTATAAATCAGTAAAATCAAGATTAACAATAAACTTTGCCATAAAGTTAATAATTCCTGGAGGCCCTGTTCCCTTGTTATCATGCTGTCATGATATCACTCAAAGGTGTATAAAGCACGTCTTTGCTTTTTGCATCATAGTAAGATGTTCGCAAATCTTGAGTCTGCTCAAAACAAGAAGTTTAAATGTAATGGCAGACCATGTCATTGGCCAATATAGCTGCCAGTCAACTCCATGTCATCATTGGTCACTAGGAAGAGAAACTATCAAAATATACTATAACCTTGGCATCTTTAAAAGTCAAGAGGGTAACAACTGTTTCCCTAGATCCGTGAAGGGAACTAGACATGGAACAGAAATTAAATCGAAAGACATTTAAATGGTATCCTTCCAGCCGTTTAAGACATTCTACTGATTTAATTTGTACTTTTATCTGATGATGCCTTTTACTATTCATCTCCAAATTGTGGATTAAATGTGTGCTGTAGGTGCACTGCAATTTTAATGAGTCATAATGTTAACTGTATAGTGGAGATTTCTTTAGCCAGGGTGATTACTATTTTTTTTACTGTATTCTGTTTGTGAAGACTGGTAAAGAAGGGTGAAGGCTGCCAGTCTAGCCAGATAGAATTGTGCAGATAATTCTGTCATTTGTAAATATAAATGTAAACTACAGGCTTGTTGTCTTAAATGTAAAGAAATACTGTTACATGTGGAATTGGAAATAAATGTGACAACAGTACACTCTACTGACCAAAGTAAAGCATGTGGTGACCCTTTGAAGTAGACAGTGGTGCCAAAAAGTCTAGATGAAGAAATTCTTTCTATTGTTTTAACCAAGAGTTAAATTGATTTAAACATGCAAATGTATTTTTATTTCTCTGTTCCTGACCAGCTGCAAGATAACAAAAGGATAAGAATAATAAGGATAGGAATGTAAATGCAGTTAATGTGTAGCCTGGGAACTCCAGGAAAGTGAAAGAATGATGTAATGTTTATCAGAAATGCAATTTCAATTTAAACAGCGAGAATCAGAAGGCATTAAGCATTTTTGTCTTGACCATCCAACTCATCAGCACTCTGCCTGTTTTCTTATGTAAGTTATTTTAGACTTGTGTTTTCTTTTAGGGATAGCTAGAAAGATTAGATTAAGTGTTTTTCTGTGATGTCAGAACTGTACTACTGAATTATTTTAAGTATTTCTGTGTGATCTCTAGACTCTTGACTGGCACTGACTGTGTAGTAGAAAGTATTGTCTTGTGGTTTTAATTATTTATTATTAAATATTTTAAAACCACTGTGGCTGGTTTGTGTAGAGATAATTTAAGCTCCTAGAGTACATTGCATATTTATAGTGATTGCTGTACCACGTCATTCTAATAAACCTTGACTGTTTAGTCACATCTACCAATTGGATAATAATATTGCACAGTAATAATTGGACACCCTTTTAAGGGCCTTTGTGTAGCTGATAAATATTAGATGGGTGGTGGCAGTCATTACTGCCATATAGTGTGGGTAAAAGGGGCACAGCTGGCGAACCTGTGCCAGCCTTCCCCAGAAGCGTGTGTGTGTGTTTGTATAAACCCTTAATTCAAAGTGTCTGTGTCAGCTACTTGGGCAGGGACATGAAGCACTGGTTGGACAGAGAGCGTGCTGGAGATTTTAGCTTGCCCAGCTAGGCTGAGATCTGGACCCTATAGCTGTGCCAGTGGGGAGTCTTACTGGGGATCTGGAGAGCAAGGGAGCGACCAGCCCTGGACTGACTGATCTCTGTGTGCTCTTAAGGGAAATTGCACTTTACTGTGTGTATTTGTTATCCTTTCCTCATATATGAGATGCCCTAACTGGTGTTAGTGGTGAGAATTGAGGCTCCTTGATTGCTGGGGCAGGGCATGGGCGTCACACTGTTCACAAGAGATTGACTGTCGACCAGCAGACTGGCTAACTTTGCTTGCATTAGTAGGCTGGATCTGGCAATATATTGCATATTTGGTATGATTGGTATTTTTCTCATGTCTCCAACTGTCTAAATTGTAGTCTTAGTCCCCAGACTGACTTAGCCTATGTCAGTCAACATTGTCTAAAAACTATTTAGCCTTGCTCTCCAAAGGCTTTTCCATAATTATATTAATGCCTTTTATTTTGTTACTGAGATAACCGCTGTCTTGCCTGTACTTACCATTTTGCTATCATGACCTCCAGTTTTTGTATTCTTTAGGAACGTATCTGTACAGCCTGTGTAGTTGGCCATTTAGTCATATTTTCATCCCAGTGATTTCTATCCCTGCCGCATTGACAACTACTTTATTGTGTTACTCAGACACTGCTCCACACTAGCACATCCCAAGGTTCTGATGTCTTACTGCAGTAATTAAGGACATCATCACTAGACAAATGTCCCCCTTTCATTACTGCAGCAGTTAGGGACATTGTCACTAGACCAATGTCCCCCTGTCATTACTGCAGTAATTAAGGACATCATCACCAGACAAATGTCCCCCTGTCATTACTGCAGCAATTAGGGACATTGTCACTAGGCAAATGTCCCCCTGTCATTACTGCAGCAATTAGGGACATCGTCACTAGGCAAATGTCCCCCTGTCATTACTGCAGCAATTAGGGACATTGTCACTAGGCAAATCTCCCCCTGTCATTACTGCAGTAATGGGGACATCATCACTAGGCATTGTCCCCCTGTCATTACTGCAGTAATTAAGGGACATCGTCACTAGGCAAATGTCCCCCCGGTCATTATTGTTAATATAATTGTTGGGAGGTCAGACATGTCTTTCAGTATCTATGACATGTTAAGGTCCAGTGATTTGCATTTTTTGTGCTTGGAGAATACTCTGTTTAGACGTGTTTCTGATAAAGAGCCACCCATCATAAGTTTGTGACTATTGTTCTATCAGTAGAGGAAGTTGGATAGACCTTTTGCATGCAAAAGATGCAAAAATTGACCCACGTCTTTCCTCCAGCCTTTTGTATTTGGCCAGGAAGTCCTTTCAGAGAGCCTTGTTTCCTTCATGAGTTTTCTTCATGTTTACTGTTTGCCTTAGTGGTGGCTTACAGATATGGGGAGAGGAGTCCCGTGCACAGAATTTTGAGGAGATGGGAGGAGTTTGGTATCCTGGGAATGTGTTTAGCTGCTGAGATGACTTGAGTTCTGCTGGCCTTGAGTTCCATGAGCAGAGGAAGATGAACTTGGTCTTGTACATCTGATAAACTTTGGTATATACTTTGTGCATTTTAAATTATTCTCTGACTGGTTTCTGTATTTTTAAGTGTTTAACATTGCTTTTATCCTTGGAAAAGCATTAATCTCGGGTGTGTGTCAAATATGTGTTGAGTTGCAGTGTTCTTTATTTTTATATCCGTCAATTTGTTGCAATTATTTATTATGTCATAGTGTATTTTCAGTTGTATTGTATTCTGAACATTAAATTCATGTTTGACAATAAAGGAATTTTGTAATTTAGGAAAATGACACTGAGAAGTGTAGTGTATTATTATTTTATGCCTAAAAAATATTCAGTATTTTTTCTCTGGAAATTTTCTTTGGATTTGAAGAACATAGTTTGAACTTAGGTAAGTAAAGTTAAAATATATGACAGTTGTTTATGACAAGAAAACTCTTGGTTCTGTATTTTATTTCATGGCTAAGGTGCTTTCAGTACAGAGTTTGCACATACCCTGAAGTCCACGTGGACTTTTGCAGGAGGGAGTATCCACTTTCTTTACATAGTTTGCAAAATGTTATACTTTTCCTTCAGTTGTGTTAAATGGGAAGTAGCTGCCTGTTTGGAGGTAGACATTTGCTTCTTTCATCTCTGTGTAAGAATTGTAGATTCAGGGATTGGGGTGTAATAATTTACTAGATCCTCATTTCTATGTGACTGTTCCCTAAAACCATATCAGAACGGCCAGCTGCCAGGCACAATTTTTATGTAATTGTATACCAATTTTCCCCCTTTTTATATCTTTCTGTCTGATAACTGGTGGAGCACTATAATGTATTATATATTGTATTTAGTGGTATCCAAGGTAATATTCCTATTTTATTAGAAAACAGGAAACATAGATATAGCCTACTTGCCCATGGAAGGGTTGGAACTAATAGGAAACACTCCTCCGTTGAGATAGTATCCGTAATAGTCATCATTTAATGTTAATTGGAATTCCTCTTCCTCTTTTTTTCATTGGAAATGGTCAAGCTTGAAGTAAAATTCTCATTAGAAATAGTTGTAATCTTGAGGATAAAAGCTTAACCGAAGAAAGTAAATGCAGAAACCTGTTCTTCTTTTTGAAATCATTCTTTACTAGAGGTAGTTGAGCACTTTTTTACAAAAAAGTGATTGCAGCAGACTGTATTTAATGCTATGTAGGGGCTTGTTTCATCAGTGTGTTGTCCCCATGGCTGTGTCCCTTTTGGAGGAGGGTCCGAGAGATTGGCTGTCTGAGTAACCATAACCTGTATGACTATAATGCACACCAGCTCAGTGAAGGAGTGTCTCTTACAAGCTCCAACCCTTCCAGGGGCATGTAGGTTATATCTACGTTTCCTATGCTCTGGACTTGCCACTACTTTTCTAATTGGTGAGTCAGCACTTCTTCAACCTCACCTTTTCTGGCAAGGCAAGCCATTATATTCTTTTTATTTTACCAGAAAGTAAGTAAACCATGTACTTAGTAAAGTAAAAATTAGCAAAGAGCTTGTTGGGTATAATATTCTCTTGATGCTATTTTTGCCAGTACTAACACTTCCATGAACTTTTCTTTTAAATGTTTTTGTACATGGCAAACCCACATTTGATCTGCCAAACATGTTTTTATACAGTAGTGTTGGTTCTGCTTGCTTTAGGTTTTGGCTGAAAAGTGAGAGGTTTTAATGAAAACTGTCACAACATCCTTGTAAAGGTAAAGAGCATACACAAGTTCATCATAGTAATCTATAATGATTGAATATTGTTACTATTATTATCAGTATTACTATTATTGTCTCAGCTTTTTTAGCTTCTATAAATTCTAAAATTGGTAGCATAGCTTCTAAATGCATTCCTGTAGTAAAAGGAAAACAATCCTGTAACATAGTTCAAGTAATACAAATAAATATAGTGTTGTTTCTCATGTAGTCCATTAGTAGTGTAAAGTAATACAGAGTGCAGCTTATATTCTAATTGATTATATACAGTTCAGTATATTCGGGTAAGTGTGGCATTTAGTTTCCCATGTAAAAGTGTTCCTTATAGCCATATCTGTGTATATTTTTTATATTTAGCTTTATTTATTTATATATACTGTACAGTGCAAAGAACAAAGAATACTGAGGCACTGAATTAATTAAAAAAAGGTTCATTATATACTTCAAATAAAAATGCAGCTCTTCTTGGCTTTTTGGTTTCCAGTAAATAAATACTGCCCTTAGGCTTCCAGTTTAAAAAGTACTTTTTTTTTTTTTTCCCAAGGTTTTTCATAGTACAACCCTTGTCTTTCACTTGAGGAACTGTGCTCTGATTTTAGCTTTCCAAGCTTTTATGTCAGCGTAATTGGCAAGTAAAACGTTGTTTGCTAATAATGAGTGTTGCCTAGCTACCTATTTTTCATGATATTCTTACACCATCATGCAGTATACAGTTTAATGTGCGTTACCCATTTCCTGTGTTCATCAATGTTATGACTAGGTCTTGCCAGTACAAAACCATGGGTTTTGGACTCACAACAATGGGTTTTAGGCTCTCGACAACACATCAGCATTTCACTTGACAAGATGGGGCTTTGTAGGCCACTGTTTATTGAAAGGGCTGGTGGGTCAATGCCCAGTGACACAACTTTATATTGTCATCAGTTTGTCAAATCGGCCAATACAGTGAGGTATGATCAGTTACCACACTGAAGTTCCTACTTAACAAATAGTACATCTGAAGTAAGTTTACTTCATTTGGTCTTCAAACTTTGGGCTTCGGATCCGGCATGGATCCGACACGGCTGCTTAGCTAGCATCATTGATCCGAGCTCTTAGTTCCTCCCATCTACCCATAATGCCCCCTATCTCCTTCCTCCCTTCAGCTCTCGTGTGCCACTGATACAGCTTACAATGTGGTCCGAGCTCTTAGCAGTATGGTGGGTGTTTTTTTATCTTTTTCATGTAAGTGAATTAAAGTTTTTGTCTTTCTGATCTCTGCTATCCTTTCTCTAGCTGCATGTGTGTGTGTATCTTTGGCCTTATCTAGGAGATGATGCCTGAAGCCCCTAAATCTGGCCTCAAATGTTGTTCTGAGTGTGCCCATAAGCTCTCCCCTGCTGATGGCCACATTAAGTGCTTTTAAACTCAAACCTATTTTCTTCTACTCAATTTCCTTGCTTCTCCTTCTCTTCCCCCCTGATTTATTTCTCTTGCACTCCAGATCTATGTAAAATCTATTCTTATGTCTCTCTTCTATGCTAACAATACAGTATACTGCCATAAGTACTATGTTTTTAGAAATTGTTAAAGGTGTTATCCTGCTATAACACTGTGTGTTATGTGTGCAATGTATTTCTTACGTATGCTGCTATAAGTACTATGTTCTTAGAAATTGTTAAATGTGTTATGTGTTATGTTAAAGGTGTTAAGTGTGCAATGTATTATTAATATGGAGCTTTTCTCCCCGGGCCTCCACTGAAAACGGGCTTTCTAGCCCAGTGGACTTCCCCGGTTATCAAACTGGAAATAAATAAATAATAAATAAATAAAGTGCGTCTTGTGCTTGGGTGCCTCTCACCTTGATACTTCCTGTCCTGTCTGTGCTGGGTTTAATCCCAGAGCATTTCAGGACAGGAGGAACAAATTGATAGTTAAGGGCTTTTTACTTGTGTCGGGATCGGCTGTTCCCACCCTCTTTGCTGGATCTTCTCCTGCAGCAGTAGCTTCCTCTTAACAGGCTTTAGGGACTCAAACTCCCACCAAGAGGTCTGGGGAAGGGGAGAAGACAAGAAAGGATAGGCCTTGCAAGCAGTCTCCCGACTGCTGTGTCCCGGCTGGTCCGCCCCCCAAGATTGTGCCTTTCAGGCCCGGTTCCCCACGACTCTGCTCACCGAGGTTTTCTCCGGAGCCGGAGGAGGTCAGAATGCGGTCTCCTGTTTCCCCCTCGCCACCCTTCTAGATCTGTTTCCATGGCCTCTTCTTCCCGCTTCACTCGGTCCCTTAGTGAAGCTGAGATGGACAAAATGATGCGGAAATTCATCCACACACAAATTCAGATGGGGGGCTTACCTGCACCTTCTCCCTCTGGAAGGGGTGCCTTGCAAATCTTTTTCTCTCAAATTGCTCCTTCTCCAATTCGTCCTGTGGTATTGGAGCCCTTGGATCCGAAGACCTTCTGGGTCAAGGGGTTGGTGCTGATGGTACCTAGTGCCTCGATGTCGGCAGTTGCTTTGAGTTTGTCAGATCCGATCAGGTTGGAGCCGAGCTCTCAGGGCCGTAGCCTCGGGGTTGGATCCGAGGGTGTGCTTTTGGCTCAGAGTGGGTCGGACCGTGGTGCCTCCCTTGGTATCTTGGCTCCAACTCCCCTGTCGGATCAGAGGGGAATGGCTTTGTTGTGGTCCATTTTGGAGGTCCGTTCTCCATCTGCTTTCGACATTGTGGAAAGGGTTCTCTCGGTGCCGTCGATGCCCTTGACCATCTCGTCCTCGGACTCCACCCTGACCACCTCTGAATTTCATCCTCTCAGGGACAGTTCACGCCTGTAATGCCTCAAGCTGCTTCAGTCAGGGAGCGCTTGGATGTTTGCAAGTTCTCCCCAGAGAGCCATGCTGAGGAGGTCCTTCACAAATGAACGTGTAAGAAAAGAAACCTGGATTCCCCTTTGGAGTCTGTGACCTCAGACACTGATTTGGAGGAAGGGGAGGGTTCTCCCTGATCCCCCCCCCTCGCGGGGCTGTCTCTTTTGGAGACATCCTGGAAATCCTGCGCCAGAAAGGGAGGGTGGTCTGCCCAAAAACCAACCCCGGACGAAACAATGTTTCTTGAGGCATTCGGCACAGGCCCATCTATTTCCTGGGTGTCCCCTCCCATGGATCCCTTGGTGGATCTAATAACATTTCGAGCTGGATATGGTGGAGCCTATCCTGAGACATCTTGACAAGGTACTCAGTCCCCCAACAGTTAGGATGCACTGGTTCAAAGGATTCCTGGTAGATGCTATGGTTGTGGCAGCAGCCACAAAGAAAGAGCTAGCTCAAGAGAGCTCTACGGTCCACCGTCCTGCCATGAGTCATGGACTTTGGACCGTTTTTGGGTAGCGGGTGTATGCTTCAGTGACCTTTGCCATCTAGGCACTGAATTATATGGCACACCTGACTCTTTTACAACGTGACCTAGTCAAGGAGGTCACTGAATCGGCCCCAGAGACCATGTCGGCGGAGGACAAAAATACTTTTTCCACTCGAATGACCACTCTAAAAGCCATTTCTAATATGTCTATGCGCCTCCGCTCCCATGCCATGAAGGGAGCCGCTAGGGCTGCCGGTTCAGGAATCACCATCAGGCGCCATTACTGACTTTGGCTGTGTCAGTTCTCTGATCCTTTTAAGGCGTCTTTTACCAGTGCCTCTTTTGATGGTTCTTCCCTTTTTGGGAAGACAGTGAGAGAGAAACTTGTCCAGCGTGAGAAGGATGGGAAGACTCTTGTCTGCTGTCTGGATCCACTTCTTCTCCCCTCAAAGATCCTTTTCCAGGAATCAATGAGGGACAAAGAAGATGTGGTTCTGAAAGTCTCAGGCGTTTTCTCAGGACACTCAGGACAATTTGTCCCCCAGAGGCAGAGGGGTTACAATAGAAGCCAGCCCAGAGGCAGAGGGGGTCCGAGAAATACTGGATCTCAAGAACCTTTCTTAGACAGGCCCGGGCAGCAGCCTTGAAGGGTTCCCCAACTGCTCCTCTCTGGAGGCAGTCAGGGGTTGCTTTTCGCTGCACCCAGTAGCATGGGAGTCCATTACATATGATAGCTGGGTGCTGAAAATCATATCCAGAGGCTATTCAATTCCCTTCAACCAACCCCGTCTTATTCCCAGGCACTTCCCAGATGTCTCACCTGCTCAATGGGAGGCAGCAGCCTTGGAAGTAGATAAGCTGCTAAGCAAATGAGTCATCCAAAAGGTCCCCCCAGACCAGTCCGGATTGGGGTTTTATTCCAGATTCTTTTTAGTGCCAAAGAAAATGGGTGACCTAAGACCCATCTTGGATCTTTCCATCCTAAACCTGGCAGTAACCAAGACAAAATTTCGGATGGTCACTCTTCTCTCTGTCCTGCCCTATCTTCAGATGAACAACTGGATGTGTTCAATTAACCTCCAAGACGCTTACTACCATATCAAGACAGACGCTTCTGGAGGTTTCTCTGCTTCCGGCTAGGAGCCAATCACTTTCAATTCAGAGCCCTTCCCTTTGGTCTCACCACCGCCCCACTGATGTTCACCAAAGTGATGGCAGTAATTGCGGCTCACCTGAGGCTTCAGGGTATTCAGGTCTTTCCGTACCTGGACAAGTGGCTCTTTGCTGCCCCAAGCATCTTCTATGCCAAGCCAGGGACTCCTTTCTACTCTTGGCCAAATATCTAGGCATTACCATCAGTCTCTACAAATCAGCACTGACTCTAGTTCAGAGTCTGGATGTCATCGGAGCTCAGTTACTAATGATTCAAATGCAGGTCTTTCTTACCCTGGAGAGAGAATGCGCAATCTGAAGATGCATGTCTTGCAGGTTCTTCATGCAGAGATTCCAATGACGGAATCAGTTCTCAGAGCCTTGGGTTCCATGGCAGCTACAATTCAGTTATTGCCCTTCGCATGCCTTCACATGCGCATTCTACAGTGGACTCTTGCTGTCCAGTGGTCTCTTCTGGACCAACTCTTATCTTATCCAGTTTGAATATCCCGGATGTGCAGAGACTCTCTTTGGTGGTGGATTCAGTCTCCGGACATATTGAAGTGTCGCCCCTTTCTTCCACCCTTGCTCAAAGCCACAGTGACCATGGATGCCTCCCTGCTCGGGTGGGGGGGCATTGCTTGGAGCAGATGGTGCAAGGCACATGGTCCCTTCCTGAGACTATTTTGCATATGAATGTGCTAGAGATGAGGGCAGTGCTTCTAGTGTTGCAAGCTTTTCATACCTATCTACCTCTAGGGATGATTGCCATCCAGACGGACAACATGTTGGTAGTCTGGTGCATCAACAAACAGGTGGGAACCAGATCTTACCCCCCTTTGTCACAAGGCCATGAGAGTGTGGGAATAGGCGATCTACACTGGTCGTTTTCTGGTAGCAACGTGCATTTTGGGTCAGTCCAACATTGTAGCGGACAGGCTCAGCAGGTCCATTCCTGATGCCTTATGAGTGGTCTCTGAACCCTTCAGTGGCGGAGCAGATCTTCCTCAGGTGGAGTCACCCTTGGTGTGATCTCTTCATGTCTCCTTCCAACGTGAAGTGCAGCGAGTTCTTTGATGTGCCTCAGGGGGAAGACCCCAGAGATGCTCTTGTTCATGCTTGGCTACCCGGTCTACTCTACGCATATCGTCCTCTACCCTTGATCTCTAAGTTTCACCAGAAAGCATGCAGGCTGGGGAACACAGTAATCCTTATTATCCCATTTTGGCCTCGCCAAGTCTGGTTCCTGTCCCTACGGTCTCACTCAATAGTTCCACCATGGACTCTGGATCCAGTTCCGAATTTTATTTCTTACCCCTCGGGGATACCGCATCCAGATCTGGTCAGTCTGAAGCTCACAGCTTCTCTGCTCCAATTCCCATGATTGTCAGGACTCCTGGTTTATCTTCCTTTGTTAAGGAGATTCTGGTTGCAGCTCACAGGTCGACCACCAGAAGAGTCTATCATAGCAAATTGAAGCATTTCTCAGTCTGGGCTTTGCAGCATGCCTTAGACCCTTTTACGGCTCCGGTCTCAGCAGTTTTAGATTTCTTAGTAGGTCTTTTTCAACAGGGTGCCAGTTCATTCAGTATTAAAGTACAACTGGCCGCTATCTCTACTTTTCACATAGCGGATAATATGACTTCCTTGGCATCTTCGAAGCTCTGCAAGGCTTTCCTAAAGGGTACCTTTCTACTATGTCCTTCAGTGAAAGATCCTGTGCCTGCGTGGGACCTTACCTTGGTTCTCCAGGCTCTTGTCTCACCTCCTTTTGAACCTGCAGCTACAGATGAGTTGCAAAATCTATCCTGGAAGACTGCTTTCTTGGTGGCCATCACTTCTGCTAGGAGGGTGTCGGAACTCCAAGCTCTTTCTGTGAAAGTGCCTTACATGATCTTCCACAAGGATAGCGTGTCTTTACACACCAGTCTTTCTTTTTTGCCAATGGTGGCCTCTGAAGCAAACATAAACCAAACTATCAATCTGCCAGTATTTTTTTCCAAATTTTCAAAACAGGAGAGAATATAAATTACATTTGTTAGATGTACATAGACAACTATGTTTCTGTCTTCACAGGACTAAATCCTTCAGAAAATCTGACCAGTTGTTTGTTTCTTATGCTAAACCCTTTTTGGGCAAGCTAGTTTCCAAAGTTACAATTGCCAGATAGATAACCGAATGCATTACTAGGGCCTATCCAGCTAAGGGGCTCTCTCCGCCATGTCAGGTAAAAGCACACACTACCAGGTCTGTGGCTACATCAGCGGCATTCTGGTACAGGGTCTCTCTGGATGACATTTGTTCTGCTGCTACGTGGTCCTCATCTCATACCTTTATTTCTCACTATAAGTTGGATATCATTTACAGAGGTAGGGCTTCTGTTGGCTCCACCATACTCTGGAATATCCTTCCATGAGGGCGTCCCAGGTGTGAGTAGCTGGGGACTCTGTCCCAAAGGTTGAAGACCAAGTGAAGTAAACTACTTCAGGAAAAAGAAGTTATGTATTCACCATAACATTCCGTCTGAGTAGTTGTACTTCATTTGTCTTCAACCGCCCCCCCCCCTTTCCCCTGCCTTTTCACTATTATTCTGACCATGTGTAAGAAAGTGCATGGTCACGAAAGGCTCCTTATGATCTTCTTGTTTCGTTGTTGCAGTCATCACACTTGGGTTATCTGCCGGTCTGACATCAGGTTGTCAAGGGTAGAAAAACAGGCAGCCAATGCCATTACATCTGTCTTTCTTGCCGAGGAGCCCAAAGCAGAAGCAGTTCACACGAGTGCCGGTCGGCTGCTACCTGAGTTTTAATTTCCAAATTGAATTATCCTGAAGTCTTCTAAACCTAAGTACCCCTTTGGGGGTCCTTTTTTCTTGCTGTAACCGATGTCGGAAAAAGTTAACAATTGTCTTGCCTGTGGAAAGCAAATACCACACCGAGATTTCCATTCTTACTGCATCAACTGTTTAGGCCCAGACCACGACGTATCTCGCTGTTGGTTTTGTGCCTTGTTCAACGTCCAAACTATTCGTCGTCATGCCCTTATCCAGTTTGCCGGTACTCAGTGAGGCGCTTTCCCATCCCCTGATGCCCACTTCAGTGGATTTGCTGGCCTCTACCGAGACCCGTTTAGAGTCTGGTATGCTCGAGACTCTTCTTTGACTATGGAACCTGCGGATGTCTCTACCTTGGATGGGTCCGGAGCCGCTGAGTAGGCACCGGCTTCTGATTAATATTTGACACAAACTGACGACTTCTTTCGCGTATTCAGTTCTCTCAAAAACTATTGAGTTTCTTAAGCCAAGAGTACACGCTACGCCTAAAAAAACAGTGACCCAAACTCAAGCACCTGCTTTCTTGCCGCAACATCAAATGCTTAAAATGGCAGAAGACCTTATTATGCTGATTAGGGGAAGTCAGCCTTCCCCTGCTAAGGGAAAAAGAGATCTGTCTCCAGCAGCTTTAACAGACCAAGAGTCCAACGACTCTGAGGTATCTGATTACAAAGACATGCCTTTATCTGCTTATGAGGATTCAGATGTAGAGGAATCCATTCCCTCTGCTTCTCCTCCAGAATATTTTTCTTTTGGTGAAACCTTACATATTTGAAGAGAGCATTTCCACTGGGAATGCCAAGACTATCCTCAGTCCAAAAAGAGACTCTAGAGAATTTGTAGATTTGCCACAACATAGGCCTTTAGCAATACCCCCAGTCGTGGATGTTGTGGATGATGTTTTTATTTTTTGGAATCCAGTTTAACTCCTGGTACTTTACCCCCTGCTCCTAGGAAACCAGACAGGTACTACAGAGTTCCTGACTCTCACAAATTCCTTTTCAAAAATCCTGCTGCTGACCCAGAGGTCATCTCCCAGGGGCCTAAAGGTATCAAAGCAACTACAGCTAAGAAAACCACCCCTTCAGACAGGGATTCCAGAGCTTTAGACAGATGGGGTAAGAAAGTATACACCTCTGTAACTTTTTCCATTAGAGCTTTGAATTGCCAGTTTCACATGCTGAAGTACCAGCAACATATTATGGAACTTATTAAGCAAAAAACAATTACCTTTACAGACTGTGCAGAAAATAAGAATTACAAGAGCTTATGCATTCTGCAAACCAAGTCAGCAAGTATACTTTGCAATGTGGTTTTGACGCCCTAGAAGCATCTTGCAGGGCAGCAGTCACTGGTTCTGAACTGAGAAGGCATACTTGGCTTAAGGCGCAGACCTTGCCAGACCATGTCAAATAAAAATTACTAGACGCTCCTTTGAACAAGGACAATCTGTTTGGCACCAAAGCAGAAGAGGTTCTTAAAAAGATGGAAGAAAAAGCTGAATCTATGCAGACAGTCAAAGATTTCTTGCAAGTACAACCTCCTAGATTCAGTAGGCATTGCCCCTCGAAACACTAGTCCTTTCCAGCCCCCTCAAGGCCATCTCAATCTAAACCTAGGGAAAACAGCCCCCCCCCCCAGATTACAGTCTCATGGTATGCAGAGATCTAAGCAACGGAGTGTCTCCGCTTCAAAAACAGGGGGTGCTAAGCCACCCCCTTATGGAAAGAATTCACAATGACTTTTCAACTCTACTCCCCACCTCTGCCCAACTGCTTGTGCCCCTAGGAGGAAAACTTGCACATCATGCAAAAAACTGGACTTCCATCACCAAAGACTGATGGGACCTCAACATGATTGTATCTCAGGGGTACAAATTTTACTTCCACTCACTGCCAACCCCAAAAGGGTTCCCAAACCTTCCTCCAAACCAGTGGGCAGAGGCCCAAGGGCAATTCAACCTGTTCCTGCAGAACAGATAGGTCAAGGGTTCTATTCCAGACTTTTCCTGGTACCCAGAAAAGAGAGCACTTGGCACCCAATCCTAGATCTTTCCATTCTAAACACCTTCCTTCTGGTACCAAAATTCAAAATGCTCACCCTGCAGCAGCATCTTCCTATGCTGGCCAAAGATGCCTGGTTAGCCACCCTAGACTTAAGAAGCCTATCTGCACATCCCTATCAGGGACTCATGCAGGAAATATCTATGCTTCAGGGCAGGATCTATAAATTATCAGTTCTCTGCACTTCCTTTTGGCTTATCCACTGCTCCCAGAGTATTCACAAAATGCCTGACAACAGCCATTGCCTACTGCAGACAGAGAAAAATTCAAATTTACCCTTACTTGGACGATTGCCTGATTCAGACAGGCAGAAAAAGCTGTTGCAGCACCTGACATTTGTAAAAAACCTTCTAACCTTCCTGGAGTACACCATGAATGAAAATAAATCAAGACTAGTCCCCAGTCAAAAGATTGTATTCCTGGGAGCAAGCTTGGACACAGCATCCCAGATGGCATTCCTTACTCCAGAAAAACAAGCCTGTCTGACAGACTGCTTCAATCAAATGGCCACCAGAACCCAGCTATCCGCAAAGAAAATCTTGCAGGTGCTAGGGTTCATGGCCTCATGCATCCTACTAATTCCATATGTCAGACTGCATATGAGGAAACTTCAATGGTACTTAAAAAGTGTTTGGTGCCAACATTCTCAGGATCTCAAAACTGTCATTCCTATCATACCTTGTCTAAGGGCAGAGTTTCTTTGGTGGGCAGCAGCATGCAACCACAACAAGGGACTTCCCTTTACCTAACCCCGTGCCGCCCAGACCCTAACCACAGACGCATCAGACTATGCCTGGGGGCACACCTGGACGACAAGTGCAGTCAGGGCCACTGGAGCCCAAGTCAAATTCATCTGCACATCAACCAAAAAGAGATGCTAGCTGTTCATCATGCCCTAACAGCTTTCAAATCCCTACTCTTACCAGGATCCCTGCTAATAAAAACAGACAACACCACAGTTATGTGGTACACCGACAAGCAGGGGGGGGGACCCACTCTGCAGGCTAGGCATGGCCCTGTGGAACACGGCCTTGGACGTGCAGGTCCCTCTGCAAGCTCAATTCCTGCCAGGCAAACAAAACTCACTGGCAGATGACTTAAGCAGAAATCTCCTAGACCCACACCAGTGGCAATTAGAGCCCAGCACCTTCAGCCTTCTGATTCAGAAATGGGGGACCCCAGAGGTGGATCTCTTTGCCTCCCCCTGCAATCACCAGCCCAGCAAGTTCTGCACCAGGACACCTGACATCAGGGCTTGGAAAGTGGATGCCCTATCATTCCAGTGGGTAAACCTCTCAATCAATGCATTTCCCCCTCTACCCCTTCTCTCAAGAATACTGCTCAAGATGAGACAGGACAGACCAAGGACAATTCTGATTGCCCCGGACTGGCCACGCCAGCACTGGTACCCACTCTTGCGCAGTCTGTCACCGGTACCACCCTGGCACCTACCCCAGAGCCCGACCCTGCTCACTAAGCAGAGGGGACAGATCTTGCAATCTTGCAGCCTAGCTTATTCCTTGAATTCTCCCCCAGTGGCCAGCCTAAGCAAGCAGGTGCTGGACGTCATTCTTGAAGCCAGAAGACCCAGTACAAGGAAATTCTATACTAAGTGGAAAAGGCATTGCTCTTGAATTCAATGTAAAAGAGAGGACACAACTCTGCCCTCCCTACCTCTAATCTTGGATTACTTAGCAGATCTACTCCACGGAGGCCTTTCCTTCTCCTCCATTAAGATCCATGCCTCTGCCATCTTAGTTCATTACAACTCTGCGCCACCCCTCTTCTCTCACCCTCTTATCAAACAATTCCTGAGAGGGGCAAACAACTTAAGGCCACCAAGGAGAGCACCCACCCCTGCTTGAGACCTTAACTTTATACTGGAAAAGCTCACACTACCCCCTTTTGAGCCTGCAGCGTCAACAGAGTTAAAATTCCTCTCTCAGAAAACAGCGTTGCTTCTGGCCATCACTTCAGTGGGAAGAGTTTGTGAGATACAAGGGGTCTATATTAGATGAACGAAAGTTCATCTTAGTGAATGCTCACATGAGCGAATATTGCGGAACTCGAAACCGCAATTGTGAGATCGCGGTACAGTGAAGATGGGAATATTTGCCCTTTCCTCACTGTAGTGGGATCTCTGATTTGGAATATATATTTAGGGGGGTGTGAGGGGCACAGTCCCCCCACAATTACATTTTTGAGTACTTGGATATTCGCTCATGTGAGCGTTCGCTAAGATGAACTTCCGTTCATCTAATATAGACCCGCTACAAGCACTTACAGCCGTGGAACCCTTCAGTATTTTTCATGATGACCGGGTCTCCCTCAGGACTAATCCTTCCTTTATGCCTAAATTGGTGTCCAGTGTGGCTCTGAACCAATCTATCCATTTGCCAACCTTCTTCCCTAATCCTCAAAATAAAGGGAAAGGATCCTGCACTCCTTGGACGTGCACAGACAGCTCAGATTCTGCCTGGCTAGGACTAAGCTCTTCAGGAAATCTGACCAGTTATTACTCAGTTTTGCACCAGGGGCAGAGGGCAAGGCCATTTCAAAACAGACAATTTCCAAATGGATAGCACACTGTATCCATTTCTGCACCAAACACCATGGGAAACCAACCTCTCAGGGGGTCAGAACGCATTCCACTAGGGCAACTTCTACCTCTACAGCATTCCTCAGGGGAGTCCCTACCAGGGACATTCTGGAGGCTGCTACCTGGAGTTCTGTACACACATTCACCAAGCATTACCACCTGCCTATATTTTCCAAATCCAGGGTGGGTTTTGCAACTGCAGTCCTGCAGGGCATACTAGCCAGCCCAAACTCTTCTTGACTGCTGCCACCCTTTCTACAGCTTTGGGAATCAACCCAAGTGTGATGACTGCAACAGTGAAACACGAAGAACATAGTACAGTTGTGTACACTTACCATAAATGTAGATGTTCGAGTGTATTCACTGTTGCAGTCCTGGTTTCCCACCCTCCAGCCCCCCTTCTCTTTCTCTCTCCTCTATGTGTATATTACTCACCCCTTGCAGGGGCATTGGTATTGGTATTTACATTTTACTGGTGGTGATTTTTCCACCATAGCTTAGCTCCCTATTGGGGGTCTCCTGACATTTGGGCAAGAAAAACTGATGTAATGGCGGCTGCCTGATTTTATACCCCTGACAACCTGATGTCAGACCTGGAGCAACAGCAACCGATGCAGAAATACTAAGTTTCTGGTATTCAGGCCGACGGGCTACCTGCAGGCAGATAACCCAAGTCTGATGACTGCAACAGTGAATACACTCGAACATCTACATTTATGGTAAGTGTACACAACTGTACTTTCCTTGGCTCAGGAATTTTTTTTTGGACAGTCAGCAGTGGTAAGGCCTTGTTGGGTCAGGTGTGTGTTTATTGTCAGCAGCAAACTCAATCTGAAGGGAGGAAGGATACAGGGGGCATTATGGGTAGGGGGAAGAGCAGAGAGCTCAGATCAATGATGCTAACTAAGTGGCTGTGTCAGATCCATGCCGGATCTGAAGCTCAAAGGTTGAAGACAAATGAAGTACAGCTACTCAGATGGAACGTTATGGTGAGGACATAACTTCTTTTTTAAAAAACAGTAGGTCCGCTTTATAGCTAAATCCTTTGCTTTAATGGCTGAGTGTCTCCTTTTTACATGTCTCAGCTTTCCTGGTAATATAGCACACTCATAACCTTGAATGTCTTTGGATAACACTACTGACAAACCTATCTCTGATGCATCAGTATACAGGGTGAATTCATAAGTAAAATCAGGAGACATTAACTGGTACAGAGCACAGGGTCCATTTTAATTCATTAAATGCTCTGTTTGTGTCAAGAAATGATCACATTTTGACAGGTGTTTTACCTTTTGTGAGATCTTTCAAAAGACAGGCAGTAGTGTCAGTATTGGACAGCTGAATACTAGCAGCCAATCCAAAAAAAAAAAGCTTTCACTTTTGCTGTAGTGGTAGCCACAGGCCATTTTTTGTGGCTTCTGTTTTTACTTGTGGTCTGATCACCCCTTTGCCTATAAGATATCACAGATGATTGGTTTTCATCATACCTAATTTACTTTTATTAGAATTTGCTTGTTTGTATTATAGATTTTGGCACAGCTAGCTCTTTGGGTAAGGGAGACTTTCAGTTTTCTGAATGACTGACTGTGGCAGCCATGTATGTATTTGTGGGGTTAGAGCTGTCTAAAGCCCCATGTAGGTGAAATGGTAACACTTTGTACTTTTGACGAAGATCGTAACCATTATGACAAACCCACCCAAATAATAGACCATGTGGGATTACAAAAGCTTTTTTTTTTTCCTCTGGCAAAGAAGGGAAGTACTGTGTGCCAGTACCCTTTTTCTAGTTCTAGAGTTGTTGGGTATCTGTCTTTGTCTCAGCTCAGCATTTCTGAGCTTGGGATAGCTATCAGTCTTTGAAATGCATTTCAGTTTTCTAAAAACATTAAAAATCTTTGTTTAAAATAATTGAAAATCCATCAGGTTTAGGAACTAGCACTGGTGGGATGCTTCACTCACTGTGTGATTGTTCAGTTGTATCGAATTTGGACATTTTTGAATTTCTGCTCTCGGTAATTGTTTGACCTTAATATGTCTTAGCCTACCTTTCAGTCCATGTGTTGATTTTATATTATGCTCTGCTAGTTTAGTTCTCCTGTGCATGTCTGAGAACACTACTAAATTTCTTAATTAAATTTTTCTCACTTCCAGCTTTTGTATTTTTGATAAATATTCCCTGTGTCTGTACTTCAGGTGGGGATTCTCTCTTCATTCCTGTATGAATTTCAGCATGCAAGCTGACCAAGGAACCTGCTTATTCTTTTTATGGCTTTGACACATTGAGGTCATAGATTTACTGTATCTTTCTTGTTCCTTTTTAAACAGCCTTGTAGGT
The DNA here is from genome assembly GCF_019279795.1 of Protopterus annectens. Taxonomy (NCBI): domain Eukaryota; kingdom Metazoa; phylum Chordata; order Ceratodontiformes; family Protopteridae; genus Protopterus; species Protopterus annectens. The sequence continues at coordinate 267,591,737 of NC_056743.1, forward strand.
TACTGCATTTACTCTTTCAATCATCTGAAATGGCCCAATTGGCCAGAAGTTTATCTTATTTCCTGGGTTACATTATCTAAGCCAGACAGTCTTTTTATAATTATAAAATCGTTGATGCTCTTCGTGTTTCACTGTTGCAGTCATTACATTTGGGTAATCTGCTGGCAGGTTGCCCTCAGTCGGCCTGATTAACAAAGTCTTGGGTCCTACATCGGTTGCTGTCCCTTCTTCCATGACGTCTGGTCGTCAGGGGTATAAAACATGCAACCAATGCCATTACATCAGTCTTTCTTGCCATGCGGTGCCCGAAGCAGAAGCAGTTCGCAAGTGCCGGTCAGTCGACTCCTGAAATTTTCGTTTTCGAGTTTCAGAACCGAAGTCTTCAACTAAAAGCCAAGTACCCCGTTGGGGAAACTTTTTCTTGCTCCTTACCGATGTCAGCAAAAGTTAATAATTGCATTACTTGTGGGAAGCAAATACCTCATAAGGATTTTCATTTGTACTGTATTCCTCACCTAGGCCCTGACCACAACATGCCTTGCTGTCGTTTTTTTGCTAAATTTAATCAACACACGATTAAACGTCTGTATATTTTTGCTTCTAAATATTTTGACTCAAGATTTAACTATCTAGAAATGTCGTCGGTTAGCAATCCGACTACCGGAATACCTAAAAAAACACAAAGAAAAAGACAGAGACAGACTGTTGGGTCCAAAACCGATAATGCTTCTCCTAAGTCAGTCGCCAGTTTGCCTGTACTCAGTGAGGTGCTTTTGCAGCCCCTGAAACCCGCCACTTCTGATTCGCAGGCCTCTACTGAGACCCATTCGGAGTCTGGTATGCTGCGAGATGGTTCAATTATGGAACCCGTGGATGTCTCTACATTAGATGGGTCCGGAGCCACTGTGGAGGCACCGGCTTTTGAGGGTGTTTTCAGACCTACAGATTTGTATATTAGACCGATGCCATCTTCAAAACTAAGGCCAAAATCTAAATCTATGTCTAAAAAAAAAAACAACGCCTGGAACACATGTGCAGGCCCCTATGTCTAAAAAACAAATTATCAAAATGGCTGAAGATTTAATTACTTTGATCAGGGGTAGCCAACCCCCTCCTAAGAGGCCTAGGCAACACATTGATTATGAATCTTTTGAACAGGATTCTATTTCTTCTGACTCTTCTAATGAACAGAATTTGTCTATTCCTACTTATGAGGACTCTGATGCAGAGGATTCCATTCCTTCTGCCTCTCCCACTTGAGGATTTTTCTTTTGGGGAAACTTTGCATGCCTTAAGGGAACATTTCCACTGGGAAAGTCAGGATTTCTCTAAATCTAAAACGAGACAGGGATTTTCTTCTACTTCCTCAGCATAGGCCCTTGACTATACCTCCTGTTCTAGACTTTGTTGATGATGTATTTTCATAATCTAGTATGACTCCTGATTCTCTGCCTCCGGCTCCTTGTAAGCCAGACAGATACTACAGGGTTCCTGACTCCCACAAATTCCTTTTCAAAAACCCTATTGCTGATCCTGAAACCATTTCTCAGGGTCCCAAGGGCATTAAGGCCTCTACTGACAAAAATCCTACCCCTTCTGATAGGGACTCCAGGGCGCTGGATAGATGGGGTAAGAAGGTTTACACGTCTGCAACCTTGGCAATCAGGGCTTTAAACTGTCAATTTCATACGCTTAAATATCAACAGCAGATCTTGGGACTACTTAAACAGAAAATTATGTTAATCTCTGACTGTGTGGAAAATAAAGAATTGCAGGATTTATTGCATTCAGCTGAAAAAGTTGGAAAACATACTTTGCCAATGTGGTTTTGATTCCTTGGAGGCCTCTTGCAGGGCTGCTGCAACTGGATCTGTGCTAAGAAGGCATGCTTGCTCAAAGAGCAAACTCTGCCTGACCATGTTAAAGCAAAATTGTTGGATGCGCCTTTACAACAGGACCGTCTCTTTGGTAATGAGGCTGAAGAAGTGTTAAAAAAGATGGAAGATAAAGCTAAATGTATGCAAACTGTGAAAGATTTCTTACAAGTGCAACATCCAAGATTTAGTAGGCACTGGCCTACTAAGAACTGGTCCTTCCCAGTCCCCTCGAGAGCCGCTCAAGTCAAATCAAGACAGTCCAAAGGCTCTAGGTTTCAGTCACAAGGAACCTTTAGAACAAAACAATGGGGTGCCTCCACCTCCAAATCTGGAAGCAACAAGGCACCTCCCTAGGGTAAGCAGTCTCAATGACCTTCTGCAATTACCAAGCACTTACCTCTTAGCCTCCCCTTTGGGGGGAAAACTAGCACTTCATGCACAAAACTGGCAACTTATTACCCAGGACAAATGGGTTTTAAATGTAGTATCCCAGAGATGCATATCTCACTTCCACACGTTGCCAATCCCAAACAGATGGCCAGATCTGCCCCCCAAATCAGTGGGCAGAGGCCCAGAAACAAGTTCTGTCCCTCATGAACATGGGGGCTATTCAACCAGTACCAGAAGAGGAAAAGGGACAAGGTTTCTATTCCAGACTTTTCCTGGTACCCAGAAAAGACAAATCATAGCGTCCAATTCTGGACTTATCCTCTCTAAACGCATTTCGGGACATTCCAAAATTCGAGATGCTGACTCTTCAACAGTTACTACCTGTGCTAGGCAAAGATGCCTGGTTGGTAACTCTAGACTTAAAAGAAGCTTACTTGCATATCCCAATCAGAGAATCTTGCAGACGATACCTCCACTTCAAAGCAGGCTACTTGCATTACCAGTTCGCTGCACTGCCCTTTGGCTTATCTACTGTGCCCAGGGTCTTCACAAAGTGCCTGGCACCAGTAATTTTGCAGGCAAAGAAATATTCAAATATATCCATACCTGGATGACTGTCTAATTCAGGCAGAAAAGAAGGACATTCTTCTAAAGCATCTGGCGTTTGTAAAAAGGGTTCTAACTTGTCTAGGGTACACCATAAACAAAAAGAAATCACAATTGGTACCCTCTCAAAAAATTACATTCCTGGGTGCAAGCTTGAATACAAATGCCCAGATGACTTACCTTACGCCAAAAAAGCAAATTCAGTTGATGACTTACTTCAAACAGGTGGCCACAAAAACCAAGCTATCGGCAAGACAAATTCTGCAGGCCTTGGGGTTCATGGCTTCCTGCATTCTTCTAATTCCATATGCAAGACTGCATATGAAGAAACTTCAATGGTACTTAAACATTTTATGGAGTCAACATTGTCACAGCCTGGAAACAATGATTCCTATTATACCTTGCCTGCAACTAGAGTTCCTATGGTGGGCAAAGGCCTGCCACCAAAACAAGGGACTGCCATTACTCCACCCCCTGCCGTCCAAACCCTAACAACAGACGCATCAGACTATGCTTGGGGGGGCTCATCTGGCAGGGAAGTGCATTCAGGGCAAATGGAGCCCAAATCAAATGCACCTACATATCAATCAGAAAGAGATGCTAGCTGTACAGAATGCTCTGACAGCCTTCAAGGACTACCTTCATCCAGGACAACTAATGATAAAGACAGACCACACCACAGTTATGTGGTACATAAACAAGCAGGGGGTACACATTCCTACCCCCTTTGCATACTAGCCATGGCATTGTGGAACACGGCTTTGACCTATCAGATACAACTACAAGCTCAATTCCTGCCAGGAAAGCTAAATACTCTGGCAGATGAACTAAGCAGAAATCTTATGGACCCTCACGAATGGAAATTGGAACCACAAGTTTTCAACATGTTGACACGCAAATGGGGGAACCCAGACATAGATTATTTTACCTCACCCCAGAACTATCAGTTGGACAAATTCTGCACAAGAATTCATCACAAAAAAGCTTGGAAAGTGAATGCTCTATCTTTCAGCTGGAAAAAACTATCAGTCTATGCCTTTCCCTCTCTGCCTCTGCTCTCCAAAGTTCTACTAAAAGTCAAACAGGACAAACCAAAAATGATTCTGATTGCTCCAGACTGGCCTCGCCAACACTGGTACCCACTCCTGCACAGTGTGTCACACCTTCCTCTGTGGCACCTGCCTCAGACACCTTACCTACTGTCTCAACAGAACTACCACATTCTGCACACAAGGCTCCAAACTTTGAATCTTGCAGCGTGGCTAATCAACTAATTGCACCCTTGGCATCCCTCACCAAACCAGTGATGGATGTCATTTTGGAGGCTAGAAGGCCTAGTACTAGAAAATTTTATGCTGACAAATGGAAAAGATTCTGTGCCTGGAACCAGTCACAAGGAATAAGCACAGCAATGTCCAATATTCCTCAGATTCTGCAATACTTAACTGAGATGCTTCACAAGAGCCTATCTTTTTCTTCCATAGAAATCCATGCCTCTGCCATTTCAGCTTATTACAACACAGATCCTCCCCTTTTCTCTCATCCTCTGCTAAAGCAGTATCTCAGAGGGTCCAAAAATTTAAGACCTCCCAGGAGAGCACCAACACCTGCATGGGACCTCAATTTTGTTTTGGAAAAACTCACTCTCCCTCCTTTTGAGCCAGCTGCTACTGCAGACCTAAAAGTTCTGTCATGGAAAACAGTTTTCCTTTTAGCAGTCACTTCAGCTAGAAGGATTTCAGAATTACAGGCTCTTATGGCAGTGGAGCCTTTCATTATTTTTCATCTGGACAGGGTGGCTCTCAGGACCAATCCATTTTTCAAGCCTAAGGTGGTATCCAGTGTGGCTCTTAATCAGACCATTCATCTGCCAACTTTCTTCCCCAATCCACAGAACAAGGGTGAGCGGATTCTGCATTCATTGGATGTACACAGACAACTTAGATTCTACTTAAACAGGACGAAATCTCTAAGAAAATCTGAGCAACTATTGGTGGCATTTGCTGCAGGAGCAGAGGGAAAAGCTATTTCAAAGCAGACTATTTCCAAATGGATAAGCCATTGCATTTGTTTCTGCTATATGTACCATGGTAAACCTATCCCCAAGGGTATCAGGTATCATTCCACCAGGGCCGAATCTACTTCTGCAGCCTATCTCAGAGGGGTTCCTGCCAGAGACATTCTAGAAGCTGCTACCTGGAGCTCAGTTCATACGTTCACCAAACATTACCATGTACCTCTCTTCTCTAAATCCAGAGCTGGATTTGCCCCTGCTGTCCTGCAGGGCCTTATAGCTGCTCCTAATGCTGTATAAATCCATCCTCCCAACCATAGCTTTGAGATTCTACCCAAATGTAATGACTGCAACAGTGAAACACGAAGAACATAGTACAGTTGTGTAAACTTACCATAAATGTAGATGTTCGAGTGTATTCACTGTTGCAGTCCTGGTTACCTACCCTCCAGCCCCCTGTTTTTTCTGTTACTATACCTCTCCTTTCTTTTACTATGCTTAAAAGCCTTTTTGGGTGTATTTGCCTTTGTTTAGAGGTATATTTTTTGTGTTTTAAATTATTTACTTATATCTATATATATATATATATATATATATATATATATATATATTTTGCTTTCCATTTGGGGGGCACCTGACATCCGGGGCATGAAAAACTGATGTAATGGCATTGGCTGCATGTTTTATACCCCTGACGACCTGACGTCATAGAAGGGACAGCAACCGACGCAGGACCCAAGACTTTGTTAGTCAGGCTGACTGAGGGCAACCTGCCAGCAGATTACCCAAATGCAATGACTACAACAGTGAATACACTCTAACATCTACATTTATGGCAAGTGTACACAACTGTACTTTGCATTTCCTGCACTCTCTGCCTATGCATATTTACTGTGGTCATAACCAGCTTTAATCCAAGGTGACCATTTTGTTACAGGACCTAAACTGGGACACTTGAGGGCCACCCTGGGAAGCCAGGTTTGCAAACCCATTCTCTCAGCCCCCCTGGGAGTGGAAATAGGGCAGCCATGTCATCTCGCACCAGGGCAGGCAGGTTGGCCTTGCGTACTTCACCAGATACAGTGGGGATGCCACTTTGTGAATAGCGCCACCCAGGAAGCACAAGGCCACATGTCAGGAGGCTTGAAGCAATGCACATTCGTTGGTTCCTGGCACCGTAGGGGTGAGATATTGAGCTGTGCCACAAAAAGTGCAGAGATCGGGGGAGGGCTAGGACCATCTCCCCTGTGAGTTTGAAAGCCCTAGATGTAAGGCTAAGTGGAGAACTGGTGTCACGAAAGTCTGGATGAGAGACTGTCTGAGGCTTTGTGGCCCAGCAGAGTTCCATGAGCCTGGGAAGATCCCCTGAGAGGCTCTAAGAGCATGCATGACACTGGATGACTTGGCAGCAGTTAGGAGATACGTAATCCTGGAAAAGAGCTCTCTCTCTCCCAGGTAGAAGTTTAACACCGGGGGGGAGGGGTCAGTCCCAACGGAAGTCTGGAAGGGAGAGAGAGAGGTGGAAAGTGATTTGTACAGGACAGCTCTCACCTGGGTGAGGGTGTACTGACCATGCCCCCCTGGGACGGAAGTCTGGAAGGGGGAGGGAGGCAGATAGTGGCAGGGCTGGGCGAGCTCCTGCCTGGGTGAGGGGGGGTCAAGCAGAGCTCCCCAAAGTGGAAGTCTTTAAGGGAGTCTAGGGCGGACAGCAGCAGGGCCTGGAGAGCTCCTGCCTGGGTGAGTAGGGTCAGACACAGCCCCCCATGTTGGAAGTCCTTAAGGGAGCAACTGGCGAACAATGGTGGTGCCTGGAGAGCTCCTGCTTGGGTGAGTGAGGTCAGGCAGAGCTCCCCATGATGGAAGTCCTTGAGGAAGCATCAGTGTTGACAATAGAGAGGCCTGAAGAGCTCCTGCTAGGGTGAAGGCATACAACTTCACCCCATAACTGACAGCATCCTTGAAAAATCTCAATGTCCCCAAAGCTGCTCTGGGTGAGAAAGCAGGGGGACTTTGAAGCCTTCATGAGTGAGGCTCTGCCCCTTAGTGGCTGAAGGGAATTCCGGAGGAGCGGACGGGATTGTAGGGAAGCTCCCCTGAGAGGGTCTGAGGGCATGAGCGATCCGGCACGATTTTGCAGGAAACATGCAGGTGGCAAAGTCCCCTGACATGCGGGGCAGTGGCTGGGGAATGTCTCTTGGCCAGGTCGAAGAGGACTGTAGTATTTGGCCCTGACAGAAGTCAGTACAGGAACACCAGGCAGATGAATGTAGGGCCTGGAGAGCTCCTGCCTGGGTAAGTGGGGTCAAGCAGAACCTCACATGATGGAAGTCCTTGAGGGAGTGACTGATGGCAGCAGGGCCTGGAAGACTCATGCCAGGGCGAAGGCATCTGACCTTAACCCATACCCAATGGCATCCCCGAAAAATCGCAAGGTCCCCAGAGCTGCTTAGGATGGGAAATCAGGGGGTCTGGCCAGCCTGGGAAGCCAAGTCACCATTCAGCCTGAGCAGTCTAAACTGAGACATTTCTGTGTCCCAAAGACAATTTTTGGGTTTCTGGGACTGAGAGTTCCAAACTGGGACTGTCCTGGCAAAACTGGGACCATTGGTCACCTTGCTTTAATCTATCTTGCAAACTAATGTAATGTTCTATCACAGTTTTAAATTGCCTTGTCTTCATCTCTTCCTTAACAGTGCCAAGCAGTTCTCTTGGATGTCTGCTGTGCAAGAGTTAATGTGGTGTAAACCTAGCTAAAGCTTGTGGCATCTCTATTATCGGAACCAGTTAAACAATAGGTCCAAGCTTTTACAATTTGCATAGGTAACTTTCTTAGCAGTGTCTACGAACGTTTGACTTTAAGCACTGACATAACCAATGCAGTACCCTTGATATAAAAGGAGTGCCTAATTAGTGAGTATCACTTTAGGGTTACCTGCTCTAGAGAATAACTTTACCAGTTCTCTGACAGTAGCCTTAGCTTTACCTTTGCATAATGTCTCTGGTTCTAAAAGTGTATTAGTTCTGGTTTAAGCACTTGGGCTTCAGGCCAGTTATTTTACATTAAGAAGGTTCGTGGTCTGCACTCTTGTGGGAAGAGAGGCTGGACTCTGCCCTTCTGAGCTGGGAATTTCTGGTTAAAGGCTTATAGTGCCTGCATATTTGAACTGTTTATTACTGAAATTGGTACACCTTGTTTGCTGTAGCATAGACTAGATCCAGGCCTGCTGTATCTAGCTTTGTTTGTATGGTTGTTGTTTGTTTGCTTGTTATTTCCCTGAAACACTAATTCCACCTAAAACGCGGCTTTTCAGTGCTTCTGTGTATCCCTAGTGATATCTGCATTGCTTACTGTACTTATTTCCTTGTTTCACTTGAATGAAAGTTACTGTTTGTCGTTTTTGCATTTAAGTTACCTGTAGCACATTGCATTTAAGTTACCTGGCACTTGCTCACTAAAGCAATTATACAAGTCAGCACTAAAAAATTAAAAGCACTACACCCTCACAAACTCCCCTTGAGTACCTTGTTCCCCATTGGCCCTTTTTTTCAATTATAAAGGAATTCCCAATACTATTCTAGCATGTCCAAAGGTCAGTTGTCAATCTCCTCTCCGGTACAGCTGGTGAATCTGGGAATCTTGAAGCAATGTTACAACTGCCTCATGTACACAGACAACCCTTTCCTCCTCCCAACAAATTCCAACACATGTGAGAGATGCAACCATATAGCCAAACTGGAGGCTAAGCCCTCTCGACTCAGTGGTGGCGTAACCAGTCAGGAGGAAAAGGAAACCACACTCACTACAATTCCAGTCTCACATAGACCTACCACGACAGCAAACCAAACACATAAACACACAAAAACATACTCGGAGGCTCTAAATAAAAATCTGCCTAAGCAGCAGAGACCTCCAAAGTAGACACCCAAGCAACCGCTACCCCAAAACAAAACACGTGCAACACATAGCTCACAAAGCCAGTGTGCCGAACAGTCACAGCCCTTAAGGCTAAACAACACACCTGATACACTTGTAATAGGTGACTCGATCGTCAGGCACACTGACGTCCCGCTCACCAGGCTGAACAAGGAGAATGTCACGGTGAGCTGCCTGTCGGGCGCTGGGATCCGCCACATAACGCAAGCACTCAGGTCACGCCAAGGCAAGTACAAATATGACTCAGTCATTGTCCATGCTGGTGTGAATGACCTGAGACATACCTCCCTGAACTACATGAAAAGAGACATCGAGGAGCTCTCTGAGCATGTAGCCCAGGTCGGTATGACCCTGACCTTGAGTAGCATCTTACCCTCACCAAGAATGATGCCACAATATGAAGACAAAATGATCAGTTTCAACCATTGGCTTAAGTATTGGTGTCATTCAAAGGAGATCCAATGCCTGTCAGCCTGGGATGACATGCTCGACAAGCCACGATGCTTCGCTAGGGACAGCTTGCACCTATCACCCCTGGGCTTTCGGATATTGGCAAAGGCTCTTGCTACCCCCATAGTGCCTTTTTTAGGCAAGGCTCAAAAGACAAACCCACCTCCATAGGTAGCACAAGGGATAAGAAACTAAGAGTAGTGCTACTCAACGCCAGAAGTCTAAACCTCAAGATGCATGCACTCGAAACTCTCTGTGCAGTAACAGAAACCTGGTTCAAGGCTCCCGACAGCACCCCAGCACTACCAGGTTATACCTCATACCATGCTTTTCGGCCCCAAAACTTGGACCGAACCACAAAAGGAGGGGGAGTATCAATATTCGTCAAAGATACCCACACCTCCAGGCACAGCACGAAGCATCAGAGACTATCCATGTGCAACTAACAGTGGGTAAAACTGCCTTCCAGTTTATAGCCTGCTATAGATCACCCTCCCAAACCCAGGAACTCCACTCGGCCTTCCTGAGAACACTGTAAAATATGAAGGTCTCTCCAAACACCATTATATTGGGCAACTTCAACTACCCAAACATAGACTGGGAGCATTACTCTAGCTCCAACACCCTAGCCCAAAGGTTCCAAGAATTTATAAACTCAAATGCTATGGAACAACTTGTTACCACTTCCACAAGAGGGGAAAACATACTGGACCTGATCATCACCAACATGGGGACTCTATGCTCCAGACCAGAAGTGTATCCCTCACTGGTAAGATCAGACCATAAACTAATCTCACTGGATATTCACATCCCGACCCCACCCCCTGCCCAGAAAACCACAATGAAAAACTTCTCTAAAGCAAATTTCACACTCCTCAAAACTGAGGTGGAATCCTTCAAAGCCCCCGGGCCTGTGGAAAATACAGCCCAGACCGCAGAATCCTTTATAAACGCATTCTATGAACACCTTCAGGAATGCATGGATCATACAATCCCAAATAAAACTAAGACTCAATCCTCCAAAGGCAGACGTCCTGTCTGGTGGACCCCAGCCATAAACAAACTATACAATAGAAGGAGGAAGCTACTACATGATGGAGCAAAATCCCAAAAAGGGAAGGCATCTCTGATCAGTATTAGCAAAAAACTACAGGCACTCATAAAATCGTCTAAGGCCAGCTTCGAGAGACAAATTGCACAGGACACTAAGGATAATCACAAGGCTTTCTTTAGTTATGTTAGGAACCTGGATGGAAATTCCCAGATATGTTCAGAATTAGTCCAAAATGACAAAAAATACACCAAACCCACAGACATTGCCAACATCCTAGCTGACAGGTTCAGCGCAAACATCTCCCCCCCTCCCCACCAAAAAGGCAAATATCTATCCCAGCAGAGTGCTGCCCCCCTGACATCTCAGATGCTGAGGTAAGAGACGCCCTCTCCAAAGCAAAAAACACAGCATCAATGGGACCAGACGGTGTCCCAGGCTGCGTCCTACATGAACTCCAAGAAGAGCTAAACCCAAACATAAAACTACTGTTCAATCTCAGCCTTACTACAAGATATGTACCCAAAGAGTGGCGTACAGCAAAGGTGGTCCCTCTCCACAAAGGTAGTGCCTCAACGGATCCTGGAAACTATCCCCCCATAAGCCTGACTAGCTTGGTCTGCAAAGCTATGGAAAGGATCATCATGGACCTTATAAATAAAGATATTGGGGACCTACAGACACTGGATCCTACCCAGTTCAGCTTTGTTAAGGGCACATCCTACCTCTTAAACCTGGTCGATTTCTTTGAAACAGTCAGCAAGGCCATTGACAAGGGGAAGGTGGTCCACGCAGCCTACCTGGACCTCGCAAAAGCCTTCGATACAATACCCCACTTGGGCATTATAGATAAGCTCACCAGCTTAAATATAAACCCCTATGTCACTAGATGGGTTGCAGACTGGCTCAAGGACAGAACCCACATGGTTAGAATTGCTGGAGCTATGTCAGACTCCAAACCAGTTACAAGTGGCGTCCCACAAGGCTCGGTCCTGGGACCTCTCTTGTTCGGTATATATTTCTCAGAGGTGCAGGCCAACAAGGAAGGACTGTGGCTGACCAAGTTCGCAGATGACTGCAAACTGGGCGCCATAATCGGCTCTCCAGCTGACACAAGCATCCTCCAAAAGGGCCTCATAGAAACAGACAACTGGTGCCAGAGCCATGTCCTCAAGCTAAATGCCAAAAAGTGTATCGTCATCCCCTTTGGCAAAAACAAAGTGCCCACAAATTACCACATAAGTGGTAATCCATTAAGTACGGAAGAAGTAATTAGGGACCTGGGGGCCCAAGTTGATAGCAATCTCTCATTTGACAACCATGTGGCCAAAGTGGTTAGAAAAACATTTTATACAGCCCACCTAATCATGAAGGGATTCACATCTAGATCAGGGGAGGTCATCGTGCCTCTTTACTCATCCCTCATCAGGCCCATAATTGAGTACAATGCCCCTTTTGGGATGTACCTTACCAGACACCTGCAGCAACTGGAAAGACCCCAAAGGTACCTCACCAAGAGGATCAAAGGGCTCAAACAGATGCCATATGCTGCCCGGTTAAAGAAACTCCAGCTCTACTCAGTGGCATACCGCCTGCGCAGAGGCGATCTGTGCCTGACGTATAAAGCCATGTCCAACCCTGAATTAATGGACATGCTGCACCTCAGAAAATCCAAATCCCATCGAGCTACACGCTCGAGAGACTTGCACCTCAGCATTGAAATAAATAGGACATGCTGGAGGGACAGGTTCATAACCCAGAGGCTCCCTTCACTCTGGAATAAAATCCCAGTCCAGGTTAGGCAGAGTCCCTCATTGACTCTCTTCAAGAGGAATCTTGATGAGTGGATGGGGGATCGTAGGTTTACCCCGGGTATCACTTCTGTGTAACTGTTAGACAGTGGCACAGTATACAAACCTTGAAAAAGGGCATAGCAAAATTAATTTAAAATGGGTGGCGAAAGCCAAACACACTCTGGCTAGGCTTATAAATGCCCTAGGGCAGATAGCCTAGTATGAACCTATGGAAACGTTGAGAGTAGTCCAGTATTTCTGTTATGTGCTGATACCCATTTCTCAAGTTTATTGATAGTCACAATGATATTTCTATCATGGGCATTGGGTCAGTGGACTCTTAAATCCAGGACAAGTGCAGATATACATCATTCGATCACTGTTGTAGTAGCCTATATGAGAACAAAATATAAACTGAATTGGAAGAAAAATTTCTATTGTATTTTGGCATAGATGGTCGAAAAATCTCAGCAATCCTCTGAATAACCTTTTCCCTTTCTTCAAATCTTTAAAGCTCTGGGCAGAAGAAAAGGCACAAAACACTGTATCCAGGGGAAACATTCAGGAGCACAACTTTGACGTCCTCTGGCAAATTCTGCAAATGTAGCCAGGCAGTTGTCATCACTGACCGTACTAAGAGCTGTTCTAAGTACAGCATCAGCAGTGACAAAAGAATATTTTAAAGAATGTCTTGTTACCTAAGGCACAGATAATATTAAATAAGTCCGATATTTCTTGGTCTTTGAAGAAGGGGGGTCATCAGTTAACTTTCTCATATTGTCAAAAGAAACCATCAGAAACTTGGACACGTGAGCCTGACAATTCAGTGTTAAGGTAGAAGAAGTGTAAACTTTCTTCCCAAACCTATCAAATGCTTTACCACCTTTGTCAGAGGTGTGAAGATATGTGAAGGCTGTCAGCCTAGCTAGATAGAATTTTGTAGATAATTCTATGTTATTGTAAATATGAATGTAATCCACAGGCTTGTCCTCTTAAATGTAAGCAAATTGTGTTAAATGTTGAACTTCAAAAAATGGAACCACAGTGCATTCTGCTGTAAGAAAGCTGATAAGTCAAGCATTGTATGACTGATCTCAAAGCTCGTTGACATAATGTCTGGACTGAGGAATTCCTTCTATTGTTTTGAGACCAGAGTTAATTGCAAGGTTTTACATGTATAATGTATTTTATTGTTATGCCTTCCTAGCCAGGTGCAAACTTACTAAGAAATGTAAATGTAGAGTTTCTGGTAGCCTGGAAACCAGAGCAGTATCAAGAATGATGTAATCTAAAGTGAATCAGCAGTGATGTATTATCAATTTAAGGGATCTGAGAGAGAAAGAAATAGTATTTTTGCATTTGTCTTCAGAACTGACCACTCACCAGTACTCTGACTTTGCTCTGCATGTAAGTTAGATCTTAGATTTTAGTATCTCTCTTAGAAATGGATAGAAAATAGTAAGTTTAGTCTAGCTGTTGTCTGTATTTATATCAGACTATTCTACAGTATTATTTCAAGCATTTTTCTGTGTTCTCTGAACTCTTGACTAGTACTGTGTTGAATTGAGGAGATGTGTCCTGTGTTTTTATTATTTATTATTAAATATTTTTTTAAAACTTTCAACTGTGGCTGTTTTGTGTAGAGATAATTTAAGCTCTAGAGTACATTGCATGTATATAGTGGTAATGCACAAAGCCACTCCAATAAGCCTTAAAAGTTCTGGTCATACCAACCAGATAATAATAGTGCACAGTAAAATTGGACCCCTTTGGGAAGGGCTTAATTGGTAGCTGATAAATAGGGGTTCTGATGGCAGTGGATTACTACCTTATAGCCTGGACAGAAGGGACACAACTAATGAACCTGTGCCAGCCTTCCCCAGGAGTGTCTGTGTGGTTGTATATAAATCCTATCTCAGAATGTGTTTGTGTGTCAGCTACTTGGGCAGGGACACGAAGCACTGGTTGGAGAGTGGGAGTGCTGGGAGGACTTGGCTTGGAACCCTGGCTAAGGACTCCAATCTATAGCTGTGCCAGTGGGGAGTCTTATTGGGGATCTGGAGAGAAAGGGAGAAGCCAGCCCCAGACTGACTGTCATCTCTGTGTGCTCTTAAAGGAAATTGTACTCTATTGTGTGTGTATTTTTTATCCTTCCCAATTTGAACACCCCTCACTGGTGTTAGTGGTGAGGATTGAGGCTCTTTGATTACTGGGCCAATGCACGGGCATCACATATTAATTGGTGGCATACCCCCCCCCCGGAGACCCTTAAGAAACGTTGCTTGAGAGGGTGAGGTCTATCTGAGTATACCTTACCCCATTCCCTGTCTTGAGAGCCCATCTGTGTTGGTGTTGCTAACTCCACTGCGGTGCTGCACTGACATATATGCTTGCAACCCTAGGCTCCATCTTGGCAACTTGGCATTTTGCTGGCTGGCTCGGTGTAGACATGTTAGGGGATTGTGATCTGTAACTACAGTGAATTTTCTTCCATACAGATAAGGCTGAAGTTTCTGCAGTTACCACACTATGGCTAGACATTCCTTTTCTATGGCTGGCATAGCATTCTTCCCTGGGTTGAAGCCTATGACTGAGATAAAACCACTGGGTGCTCTTCTCCCTCTGAAGAAATCTGGCTAAGTACAGCCCTCACCCCATGATCGAAACTTCCACCTGCACAACAGATTCTTTGCTGTAATCTGGACTGACTAACACAGGGGTCCTCCCAAAGCTTTTTTAAGCTTCTGAAATACCTGCTTACATGCTGTGGTCCACACTACCTTAACTGCCCTGTTCTTCCTTTGTCAGGTCTGTGAGGAGAGCAGCTATGGTACTATAACTGGGGACAAACTTTCTGTAGTAGCCTGCTATTCCTAAGAATGTCCTCACCTGATCTTTGGTAACGGGAGCAGGCCATGCCTGAATGGCTTCCACTTTGGCAGGTTCTTGCCTGATCTTACCGCTCCCCAATCTATGTCCCAGGTAGGAGACCTGTGCCATACACACTTGACATTTGCTCGGCTTAATGTTCAACCCTACCCTATGTAGTGTACCCAGCACCTCCCTGACATGTTGAAGGTGCTCTTGACAGGAATGGCTGTAGATGGCAATATCATCTAGGGAAGCAAGGGCAAACCCTCCTGCTCCTGCTAGAATATGATTTACCAGCCTCTGGAAAGTTGCTGGGGCATTTTTCATCCCAAAGGGCATCTTTGTGAACTCATACAAGCCAAAAGGAGTCACAAAAGCTGACCTCTGTCTAGCACTGGGAGTCAAGGGCACCTGCCAGTAACCCTTGGTAAGATCAGTGTTTGTAAGATACATAACCCCACCCAGCTGCTCTAGGGCCTCATCTGTCCTAGGCATGGGGTAAGCATCTGACTATGACTAATTTCCTGTAGTCCACACAGAACCTGGTGCTGCCATCTTTCTTTGGCACCAGCTCCACTGGGGAGGCCCAGGGACTGTTGGACTCTTGAATTACCCCTAGTTCTAACATCGCCTGTATCTCCTCCCTCAGAGTCTGTTTGACTGTCTCAGGCACCCTATAAAGGGCCTCCTAATAGGCCTTTGGGGTCCTGTATCCACCTGGTGCTGCACCAGGTGGGTGCACCCTGGTTTCCCAGTGAACATGTCCCCAAACTCGTTTAACACTGCTCAGATTTTTCAAACCTGGGTAGGAGATAGCTGCTGAGACATTGCCAACCCTTCCACTGAGGTGTCAGTCCGAGCCTTACTGAGGAGATCAGTCATCAGATCTCCCTCAGACTCCTACAGTCCACTGCAAATACTCAGCACAAGAGCCTCCTTATCATGGTAAGATTTCATCATGTTAACATGGTACAATTTGTGCTCCTGCCTAGCAGTTCTACCAGGTAGTTAACATCACTTACCTTGCTTACCACCTTGTAGGGTCCCTCCCAGGCTGCTTGCAGCTTGTTGTGTCTGACAGGAATGAGAACTATTACCTGCTGCCCTACAGCATACTCTGTAGTTCGAGCATTCCTTTCATGCCAAACCTTTTTCTGCTGTTGAGCTTCTGCCAGGTTCTCCTGGGCCAAGCCCATGAGTTCCCTGAGATTTCTACTGAGGTTTAGGACATATGCCACAACAGACTCTTTGTGGGATTCACACTCACCTTCCCACTCATCATGAATTAAATTAGAGGCCCTCTCACCGTATGCCCAACATGCTCACGAAACTTTTTCGTATAAGTTTCAGGTGTTAACTTAAAATATTCTAACAGACTATTATTAACAGCAGTGTAATCAAAACAATTTGTGATCAGAAAGTTTAGACAGCAAAGTTACAGCTTTACCATGGAGTAAGGGGGTCAGGAACTGTACCCAGAGCCTTTGTCAACATCATACTGTTTTACATACCCTTTCAAACATATGAATTAAATTATCAAAATCATCCCCCTCTGTAAACTGCAGAAGAAATTTACTGACCTTTTGTGCTTCTGGGGTCCGGTTATTCCCTTCTCCATTACCTCATTACCTCCATGACTCTGGTGAAGAGTCCGCATCTCCTTTTTGTGCTGCCTCTGCCTCTCCTTTTCCTCATCTTCCAGGCATAGCAGTTTTTCACTCTCCTCAGCCTGTAGATGTCTCAGTCTCTCTGCTGCTTCTGTTTCCAAACGCCTGGGCTCCAATTCAAGTCTCTTTAGCTCCAGATGGATTTTTAAGTCTTCTGCAGAAAGGTTGAGCTGTCCATTCTCTGAGTGTTGTACATCTCCATATCCAGTACGATCGCTCTCCTGATTGCTGTTTTCTGATGCAGCTGTGACCAAAGCTGCAGTCTTGTTTGCCTTAGTCAGGTTTCCATGCACCAGTCCATTAGCCTGGCACAGCTCAGCCAACTTGGCTCCTTGTCAGCTTGCCATACTCCCCTGCTGACGTGCTTGCCTGCTTTCCCTGACTAACTAAGCTAACAAAAGAAATAAAACCATTGTGATCTGAACTCTGAATATTCACTGTGTGACTGATTTTGAATACAAAAACACCTTCAGTGATCACTGTATACAAGTTACAGAAATTCACTATCTACACCACTACAAGACAGTTGCCAACCAATTAATATGTGGTGTGGATATCCCACCACTGCTAACCAATAAATATGTGACACCCGTGCACTGGCCCAGTAATCAAGGAGCTTCAATCCTCACCACTAACACCAGTGAGTGGCGTCCACATTGGGAAGGATAACAAATACACATACAGTAAAGTACAATTTCCCTTAAGAGCACACAGAGATCACAGTCAGTCTGGGACTGGTTTCTCCCTTTCTCTCCAACATACCAAGTAAGACTCCCCACTGGCACAGCTATAGATTAGAGTCCTTAGCCAGAGTTCCAAGCCAAGTCCTCCCATCACTCCCTTTGTCCAACCAGTGCTTCATGTCCCTGCCCAAGTAGCTGACACACACACACACACACACACACACACACACACACACACACACACACGCTTTGACATATGATTTATATACAACCACACAGACACTCCTGTGGAAGGCTGGCACCAGTTCATTAGCTGTGCCCCTTCTGTCCAGGCTATAAGATAGTAATCCACTGCCACCAGAACACCTATTTATCAGCTACCAATAAGGCCCTTCCCAAAGGGGTCCAATTTTACTGTGCAATATTATTATCCAATTAGTAAGTGTGTGCAGAACATTTAAGGCTTATTGGAGTGGATTTGTACAGTATTACTATATACATGCAATGTACTCTAGAGCTTAAATTATCTCTACACAAAACGGCCACAGTTGAAAGGTTTAAACATATTTAATAGTAAATAATGAAAACACAGCACAAATCTCCTCAATTCAACACAGTGCTAGTCAAGAGTTCAGAGATCACAGAAAAATGCTTAAAATAATACTGTAGGAATAGTCTGACTTAAATATAGAAAACAGCTAGACTAAACTTACTATTTTTTATCTATTTCTAAGAGAGACACTAAAGTCTAAGATCCTACTTACATACAGGGCAAAGGCAGAGTACTGGTGAGTGGTCAGATCTGAAGACAAATGCAAAAATGCTATGTCTTTCTCTCTGAGATCCCTTAAATTGGTAATACATCACTGCTGACTCACTTTAGATTACATCATTCTTGACACTTCTGTGGTTTCCAGGCTACACGAAACTCTAAATTTGTATTTCTTAGTTTTCTTAGTAAGCTTGCACCTGGCTGGGAAGGCATAACAATAAAATACATTATACATGTAAAATCTTGCAATTAACTCTGGTCTCAAAACAATAGAAGGAATTCTTCAGTCTAGACATTATGTCTCCAGGCTTTGAGATCAAACAGTCATAAAATGCTTAACTTACTTATAGGCTTCCTTCCAGCAGAGTGCATTGTGGTTAAAGTTCCATATCTAACACAGTTTTCTTACATTTAAGAGGACAAGCCTGTGGATTATATTCATATTTACAATGACCTAGAATTATCTACAAAAAGTCTATATAGCTAGGCTGGCAGCCTTCACATATCTTCACAAGATGAATAGTGCTAGTTCCCATGACATCTTTGGCAGAAGATGATTTTGACTGAGAAATGACTGTTCTAGAATTTGAAAAAAAAAAAAAGAAAGAAACGTAAAAGTCTGTGGAGCCTTATATAATTTATCTGATTTTCTGGGGGCAGGTGACTTAACTGTCAGACAACTTGCTGGCAACACTGGAGGAAGAGCTGCAGGTTGAGGAAAATCCTCCAGTGACAACTCCTAGCGTTTTTGCTGGGATTATGGTTATAGTATCGTAGGATTATAGGAGATTACTAGGCTGTTGACCTGGAGGTCATTTCAAGTCTAGCCATTTCATCCCAGTTTAATACCATAGATACTGTAGTTAATACCCAGGATTGTATTTATTAATGACTGCCTATATCCAGGAGGGTTGTGGGTGCTGTCCCCAGTAAGAATTTATGCTTGTCCAGGTTCCTTTTGAAGATTGTCATAGAGGTGCTCTGCTTCACATGAATTGGCAGCCTATTCCAAAGATGCGGCAGTCGCTGAGACAAATCTGTCCTTCCAGCATGTCCTATTCAAGTCGCAGGCCATATTTAGGTCCCTGGACTGGATAGCTCTAGTCCCATTTTATTTACGGATGTGCAGCAGATTCATTAGGTTTGGGTTGGAGATTGCTGTGTAAGCCAGGCATAAGTCTCCCCTAAGAAGTCGATACAATACCGAATATAGTGACAGGCACTTCAGTTGGTCTGTGTAAGGCACATGCTGGAGTCTCTTGATCTTCTTAGAAACCTCTGAGGTCTCTCCATTTGCTGCAGGGTCTATATTATAATAGCGAACGCTGTTTCATCGACCCTAAAAAATCGAAACTGCAAAATGCCAAACACACGGAACAGGGATTTTTCCCCCCAGAGAAAAAAATCACTGCTCCGTTAAAAAAAAAAAAAAAAAATCCACACCTCCCTGCTTAAATATACCAACTCCGAGATCGCACCACAGTGGAGGAAATGGCAAAGTCACAAAAACGGCCCAGTGATTTATTTTCCCTAGGAAAAAAATAATTGTTCCTTGTTTTCAGGATTTTGTGGTTTTGATTTAAAATGGTTGCTGAAACAGCTTTCGCTATTTTAAGCAATTGTTGATATAATAGGGAACCCCAGATCTCTTACCACTTTATAGGTACATAGGGTGGTGGTGTTAATTTGATAGTGTATCAATCCATAATTGATAAGTTTTACTCTTAGTCTGCCTTCATACTATTAATAACTGTCTGTACCTACATTGTCACTGTCAAATGTTGAATGTATATTTTGTTTTTTGGAGCTTTTCTCCCCAGGACTCCATTGAAAACGGGTTCTTTACGGCCCAATGGACTATCCTGGTAAACCAACTGCAATAAATAAATAAATAAATAAATAGTGTGAAGTGACATTGTTTTTTATGATGGGAATAATGATGCATTTCTTTGCATTCAGCTTGAGACCCTGACGAAGACACCAGTCGTTGGTCTGAGTAAGACCCTCCTGAAGTGTACTGACATCATTTGGAGATTCAATAATTGCACCCAGTTTGCAGTCGTCTGCAAACTTCCACAGGTCCTCAGTTTTGGCCTGAACGTCTGAGATGTATATGCCAAACAGTAGGGGGCCCAGCACTGACCCTTGTGGCACCCCGCTAATGACAGGTTTGGTGGTAGATGTGGAGTCACCCACTCTGTTAGGGTGTGACCGGCTTGTGAGTTACTTGGCAACCCATCTAACAACAAAGAAGTTTATATTCAATTTGCTAAGTTAATCAGTAATGCCTGAGTGTGGGATTGTGTCAAAGGCCTTTGCCAAGTTAAGGTTTGCTGTGTGTACAGATTTTCCCTCGTCAATGCCCCTGGTAATATTTTCAAAGAAATCCTCAAGGTTTAACAGGCAGGATCTGCCCTTGATAAAGCCGATTTGGGTCTGATCCAGGGTTTGGAGTTTGCCTGCATTTTTATTTATGAAGTCCATGATGATATGTTCCATGACTTTGCAGGTGAGGCTGGTCAGACTTATGGGTCTATTATTTCCTGGGTGTGTTGCTAAGCCACTTTTGTGAAGGGGAATAACTGGTGCTTTTCTCCATTCTGCAAGATCAAAGCCAATGGTTAGGCTGTGATTTTATAGGGTACCTAATGGTGATGCTAGTTCATGTTTTAGCTTGTTTAGAAGACAGCCTGGGATGCCATCTGGCCCATAGATGCTGCATTTTATTTGTGGTTGTTTTTTTATTGTTCCCATTTAGCTTAGGCTACTGGAAGAGTGATGTAGTCAAGCAGCTACTGTTATGGTATGCTTACTTACACATTCACACTTTCTCTGGCATTATGGTAAAGAAGCACACAAACATTTTCTGTCTTATTTTATTACACATAACCAGTTAAATGTGAATATTACTGTTTTCTTAGCTTTATCCATCCTCAGATGATGACCTACAACAACAACAGTGTGGGATAGCTTTATTACTAGTGTCCGTTATGGTTTAGATACTAATAACTTATACAGAAATCTGTCATTTTCTTACTGTATATAAGAGGTCATACCTTAGCTCAACATAAGGGTAAGATGCAATGAGAGTATGCTGTTTGTCTTTCATTTCAGTCTTGCAGGTATTCTATTTTAATATTCTTTGATTCTTGGGTTCCTCAGTAAAGTGCCTTGTGTCTTCTGATTTTGTTTCAGTTTCTGTTCTAACACTTGTAAATCTCTCTCTAATCTTCTAGCTTCTATTCATTTTTATGTCAGGGTTCTTTATCACTTCAACTTCATTTACTATAGTGACATCTGTTACAGTTTTGGAGTCTTGTTGCTCTGTCATTGCGGGATGTTTCTAATAACAAACCAAAACCAAATTGTAGCTCCCTTTGTAGCTTTTATATCTTCTCCTGATTTTGATTCTGTGTCTTTATGCAACTGTCATCAATCTGCTTCCCCCAATTGTTATGAGTATATCAAGTTGTTATTGTACATGTTTTTTTTAAGTGCATCAGACCACCACACTCTGTATTCTGCTTTCTCCTGCATTTTTCTTACTGCTTTAACATGAGTAAAGTTTGTTCTTAATATTATATCATGAGCCAAATTAGGGTTTACAGCCACAGGATGTAGCAGTTTTCCTATAATTGTTTGAATTTCTACATGCGAGTGCCTCAGTTTTGGTTGTTAATTATTCTTGCACACCAGAGGACCCTTGACAATAGTACTCATGCTTCCAGGGCTTGAACTCCCCATTCTTTCTAAAAGTATACTACACTTGGATATAGTGTAAAGGTGTAATGCTGACTCAGTTGTCATATGCTATTAAAAATAAGAATGACGCATTGTATATGAAGATAGCATTTCTTGCAATGGATTTAAAAAGTTTGTGTTGGACTGCCTAGCTCGTTGGCACAGAGGAATGGAGGCCTTACTGCAACCCATGTTTGACTAACAATCTTAGCATTGGAGGAGTAAGGCAGGGAAGAAGAGAAATTGAAGGGGCATGGCCCACCTGTCTTTCTTAAAGGTCTTGGGGAGGGCAGCAGATGCTTAGGTAGTAGTCAGAGAATGCTCTTTCTGAGGTGGAGACAAGAAAAACTGCTCTCTGCACTTGAGAGAAAGTATGGGGCTGCTTACTGGCAGTGCCCCTCCTGGAAATAAGGGCAACCAACACTGACAGCCCATTTCACATCTGCCTCCTGTTCCACAAGCTGGGCAACCATGGAAAGTGGAATAAGCCTGAGCTTTGTATTCTGTATGAAAAAATAACTTCATTACAGAATTCCAAACATGCATTTCAGTTTTCACATGTCTGCTAGTTGCATTATCTTCAATATTAGTAGAGAACTTAGTAGTATTACCCCTCCCCCACATTTGAAACAAAGCACAGTTTTGCTGCTTTTTGTTTCACATAAGATGGTACATTTCTTACTGCAGTTTTAATCATGAAGCAGTCAGCTGACTTTAAACCTTGTGTCAATAACTAATAAGTGCTCTGCTAAAGTTAGTAACTTATCAGAGTTCTTGGGATCACTTTCCAATAACCATTTTTTATATTACCAGTCAAAGTTGTTTTAATAGGTTCATAGGTAAGTACTAGGCCATTTTAAGCCTAGTCAGTTTCCCTTTCTGTGGTCAAAAGAACCTATTGCATTTAGTTATAGGTTAGCCTTACCCACCCCATGGTTGATAATTTGCATATTATTTCCAAGAGAATTTTAGGGGACATCCTTGAGATAAAGAATTTAGGAGCTCCGCTGTATATTAATAGTATAGAGTATAGTCCTGGGTAAATTTTCTTTTTCCCTTCCATAGATCTAAGTTGCTTTTGAATTTAGGCAGGAATGAACTTATGTGGATGGGGAGTCTGTTCCATAGCAACTGAATGATCTGTGAGATGTACCTGTTCCTCCAAACAATTCTGTTGATATTGTAGAAGACATTTGGATCCCAAGGCTTTGAGTCAGTCCATGAAAGACATGTTGTTTAAGCCTAGTATACTTTTAGTAAGGTATCTCTGTGGGCATTCTGGTTGCATGTGTCTGGACAGATGTGTGCCAAAGATAGCATTTTATAGCCTAACGAGGGTTGAGTAAAGATTGTCAATGAAATCCTTACAATTCACTCTGTCTCTCAACCTCCCTGTGTTCTTCCGTGAAACAGAGAATAAGGGAGGAAGGATATTTCATACCTTGGATGTGCACCTACAGATCAGATATTAACTTGACAGAATGAAACCCTTCAGTAAGGCTGAAAGGCTTTTTATTTCCTACACAGGGGCAAAGAGTCATCCTGTGTCTAAGCAAACCATTTTTTATTGTTTTTCCCCTGGTATTGTTTTTTGTTAACCCACCATAGTAATGTGAATCTAGGCAAGGTAAAGGCGCAGTCCTTTCCTCTTCAGTTGCATATAAAGGAGTGGGTTCTAGAAGTATTCTAGAAGCAGAAACTTGATCCTTGGTCCATTCCTTTACAAAGTGCTACATTCTGGATGCCTTTTTCTAGATCCAGAGCAGGCTTCACTAGGATCCTTATCCATTTTTCCCTCAGATTGGGGAAGCTTTGGGAATCTACCCATGTGCCAGAAAGGTAGAGTGTTGGTTGAATGTAGTACATTTACACAAGTCCTACTTACTTGTAACAGTAGGTGTTCGTAGAACACAGTGCTTTACAGGTAGTAGTCCCCTACCAACCTCGTTTTGGATGTAAGTAATTTGGTATTGGGTTGCCTTTGAGCTATGTTCAGCAGCATTTATTGTGCGTTGTTTTTAGTTTAGAACAGTAGGTGTTTGCAAAGCTTACATTTCCATCTTCACTTCCTGCTGGACCCTAGAAAAATGAAAGGGTCCCCTCTGTGGGTCTGTAAGGCATTCCCTTTACTGCCTGATGATTGGTCCATCACACCCACAGACAAGTAGTGGGAGGTACTCTGAGCTTTGACAGACTGCCAGAGGAAGGTAGTAGGCCACTACTACCTGAATGCCAGTAAGGCAGTGTGTTCTACGCATATCTCATGTTACAGGTAAGTAGGACTTATACAACTGTACTTTAATCCCAGGAAATGATAAACATGTCTCTTTCTTTCAAAAATTAAGTTACCGATATTAGATTCAGTGCTTAAATATCTGCTTGTACCTATAAAGGGAAGTATATACATTTTTTGCAGCTGGCTACAAAAGACACTTAAAAATTACAGTGTGGTTAAAAATGTGCAGCTTAAATATTAAGTATAATAGTACAGCCAATACATCTCAGAAGCAGACACTGTGTCTATCTCTCGTCTCTCCTGTGATAGGCTGTTCATTTAGCAGAGAAGATAGACTGCTCTGACTTGAAGAGAAATAAATCAAAATAAATCACAATACAAGAGATTTGTAGGGAAACTAGTTAAATTCAGAGAAGGAAAAGAAAGGCATTATTTGCAATTAAAGTCTTTCTAAACAAGCAGTTCTTGTGAGATAAATACTTTTAGTGCAAATTCATATAGTCTGTTAACCAATGACCATTTCACTGTAAAGTAGTGTGTTAGGAGAAAGGCAGAAACTATAAAGCTAATAAAGTATTGGTTAGAATGTGTAGACCCTGAGTGCTTACACACTACAATCTGTGGTTTAGTTAACAAACAGCCATTTATTTATTTATTTTCCATTTGTTTACTGGGATAGTTGGACTGGACATAGGTCCATTTTCAGTAGAGGCTCATGGAGAAAAACTCCAAGAAACAAACTGTAATCCAAGAATAGTAAGCAGAACATAGTAAATAGCTCATTTTACACATATCAGTCAAGAAGAAACATACAACTCATAGTAGCATGCAGTACATAGTAAAAATAATATACATTCATAAAGATATTATTAATGGGATTAATATAGAAAGAGAGAGCACAACACCAGTAATGCATTAATTTTCTGACAAGGGGCTCCTGCTAGTCCAAAAGCTCAGTGAATTGCAAACCGTATTATAATCTGGGACAATCATGAGGCAATTTTTAAAATATCGGTATTGTTAACGTCAATCATTGATAGAATAACAGCATTTTAATTAATATACATTTTCTAAAATAAAAGAAAGCTGTAACTCTAAATTATTGTCATTATTTATTAATTGTAATTTACCACCTTTTCTCTAAAAGTCACCAGTTTTAGGTGGTATTATGACGGACAAAGCTAAACTATGAAAGTCAGGGACAGTTGAGAGATATGCATATATTGGCCTAATAAAAGATGTTACACCAGATTTCTGTTCCAGTGTCTTTGTTTTTCTTTGCAGAATTTAATGTGTAAAATTGTACTACACTACCATCTAGTGGTCATGAGACTTCATTGCAGTATAAAAAGTAAAATCGAAAGAAATCTACAGCTTGTCAGACAGTGTAATACATACATACACACACCTATATATAAAAATACATTTCTATTTTACAAAAAAAAAAAAAAAATAGGTAACTAATGTCTGCTATAGTGGAATGGTTTTATTTTAAAGGTCTCCATTTCAAAGTGCTAGAAACACTTATGGTGTCAATGAGACGTAGAGCTCTGTGTGCTTTTAACTGTAGTAGCCACCAAAATTCCCTCTCTTCTTTAATAAGGTTTTCAGATATCTTCTCATATGTATGATCACCTGGTGCAGTCTGTCACAACAAGCAGACTCCCCCTCCACACACACACACACACACACACACACACACACACACACACACACACACACACACTCTTCACCCCACTGCTTGTTGGCCATTAGTCTTGTGTCAATCTATTGGCTCATTCATTCCACATCAGTGGGCTGAGGGTCGACTGGGAGGGCCATTGTTTAAACAGCTATTAGGAGTGTTTCAGAGTTTGCTTAACCCTACTCCATCTCCCATAGATGCCCTGCTTGCAAAGCTGGAAGAGGATCTGCAATGAGGATGTTCATGCTGGTTGTCCCTCACTTCGCAAGGGATATTGCCAGTAAGCAGCCCCACCCCCTTCACTCGAGTACCAGAAGTAGTTTCTCTGGTCAACTGAGAAATGGCACTTCCCTGTGTATACCCCAAGTGTCTGCTTCCTTCCCCAAGAGGTAAGTGTGTTTGGTCCCTTCACTTCTCTTCCTTGCTTTGCTCATAAGGTACTAAGACTGCTAATGGAACCCTAGTTGCTTGAGTCACAGTAAGGTCTCCAACCCTCTTCGCAAAGAAGTCAGGCATGCAAATATAAACTTTTTAAATCTACTCCAAAAATTGTAATATTTATATAATGAATTATTCTTATTTTTAATGGCATAAGGGTACTGTTACTTTTGACACCAACTTAGAAGTGGGCTTACCCATGTGGAATCATGTGCAAAATGTGCATGTAGCCATGTAAACAACTCCTGTCAAGTTACAGTGACAGTATCCAGGTGTAGATAAACCCATTGCAGTTTGGAGATCAGTTGTAGTTTATGTAAGAATGGCACAATTACTAGTTTACTGCAGGTCAGTGACTGACTCCATATAAACTTGATTCTTTGAATACAGACATTTAATATTGAAGAGCTACTTGTCTATTTTTAAATTCCACTAAGATAACTGCTAGAAAGGGGGAGAACATGGTTGGGTGATGACCGTTTGGATTTTGAATTATCTGTTTTTGAACTATTCCAGAGAATGCCAGCTGGTGATGCATAAAATTTGACATTTTATCAAATTAGATAGGCAGATCTCATCACCTCCTTTTATGGAGCTTAACACTTTGATAAGGAAGAGAAATGAGCATACCTTTTTTAAAAAAAAACAGACAAAGTATTTTTAGTCAGTTAACACAAGCAGTTTTTTTTTTTGTGTTAAATGCACTTTTATACAGGGAGGGTGGAAAAGATCAGCTTTATCCTCACTAAACAAAGAAATCTGTCAGATGGCAGAGAGGGTTAAGGCTGTGAGCTGCAGATGTCCTTCCATATCACTGTTGCAGTATTCTTCACTGAAGGGATCTCCTGCCAAGGATAGCCCAACATCTGGCCAGTATACCAAAGCCTTTAGATTTTGTATGTGTTGTATGTCACACATATGCTCCCTGTGTAGGCACAAGGCATAAAAGTAACATATATACACAAATACTCAGAACTTCTTTGCTGCCAGTCTGAATGCCATTATCAAATGTTGGTCTGAATGCCCATCTGCTTTGCTGATTACCAAACTGTCTTCAGATAAGTGCCCCATTCGGGTCTCTTCTCCATTTTTTCTCTATATTGTTGCTTGTGATCGTGTCATCCAAAAAGGGAAGATGTCAGTGTGGGAGGTAGATTCCCCATAAAGACCATCACGACCAGAGTCTTTTTTGCCTATGGCTTCCCACAACTATACACAGTGCTCTATCAAATGTTTGTCCCTAAGACCCTCCTTAGTCGCTTATTTTCCCTCTCCATATACCTCGAGAACCAGTATCTTAAATTGTCTCGGGGTACTATGGCAGAAAGCTGTCCCCAAGAGTACATGTATCCGAGAGTGCTTATATAAAGCATAGGTAAGTTTCTTGTGCCTGATATCACTATAATGTTCAGAAATTCTGAATTTAAGTGGTCTGGACGTTTGTCCCACATAGAACTGACTTGTTTTTGAGGCTACAGAATGGGGAATATTTATGATGCCAGAAATTGGTTGGCTACCCGTGACAGGAAGGACCTTTTGAGATACAGGGACAAGACACTGGATAAAGAACCCATCATTTGTTTGGTCACCACCTATGGAAAGAACACTGATGATTTACTTAACAGTGTTCATAGACACTGGAACATCCTTCTAGCAGATGCCAAACTCTCTGTTTTTTTGGATGACAGATGTCATTTTTCTTTCAGAAGAGGTAAGAATCTGGGATCATTTTTGAGTCGCTATAAACATGGATGGGGATGTAAGGGTGATTCCATCCAAACCACTCTTATAGGGAATCAGCTTAAAGGATGTTTTCCTTGTGGTCATTGTACCCACTGCAGAAAGGTTATGAAAACAAGTCATTTCAGTAGTAAAAATACTGGTCAAGTATTTGATATTCCTTTCTTTGAAAATTGTCAGACAGACTTGGTAATCTGTTTGGCTACCTGTACCTGTTCTGCGTTCTATGTGGGACAAACGTCCAGCCCACTTACATTCAGAATTTCTGTACATTATAGTGATATAGGGCACAAGAAACTTACCAATGCTTATATAAGCTCGCTCGGGTACACAATAATGCATTTTTTAATTTTACTGTGATAGACAGAATTGTTGGTAATAGGTCATATAAAGCAGGATGGCATCAAATTTTGAAGAGTAAAGAAAAAAAATGGATTATTAAATCGGGGGGTCTTTTTTCACCAGGACTTAATGAGTACCTTCAATTAGGACTGTTGACTAATTTATTAATTTAGAGCCTCACGTAGTGGTTGTATTTAAAAAGAGAGAAAGGTCTTACTTCTTGATTGCACTGATGAAGGCTGTGTAATTTTTACAGCCGAAACAGGTCTGTTTTGTCTTCTTTTTTTACTTTATATTATGCTTTTGAGCTAGTTTGGATTAAATACTGAATGCTACAGTCTGCTGGCTTCCCTGTGTTTTGCATTGATTTAAGAACTCTCAGAGAGAGAGAGAGACTGGCATTTTGTTTCTTGTCTTGGACCTAGAAACATTCACTCAGCACTTCTGCCTGCATGTTGCTGTGTAAGTAAGATTTAGGCATAGTATCTTTTTTAGCGATAGATAAGAATATAGTAAGATTAGTTTAGATGTTTTCTGTATTTAGTTGACTGTCCTGCAATGTTGTTTTAAAATATTTCCTGTGATTCTGAACTCTGTAGTTGCTGTGTTGAGTATTGTCATGTTCTTTTATTATTAAATATATTTAAACCTTTTAATTGTGGCTGGTTTGTTTAGAGATATTTAAGCTCTTAGAGTACTTGCTTATGTTTTTGGTGACACTGTACAGGCCACTCCTAAATATCCTTGAAAGTCTTGGTTACACTTAGGATTGGTCACCCTTTGTAAGGGTCTTAAAAGTAGTTGATAAATAGTGGCTGGTGGCAGCTGGTACTACCTTATAGTCTGGGCAGAAAGGTGCATAGCTAGTAAACCTGTTTCAACCTTCTCCAGGAGTGATTGTGTGTTTGTATATACATCAGATCTCAGTGTGTATTTGTCAGCTACTTGGGCAGAGACATGAAGTACTGGTTGGACAGAGGGTGCTAGAGGTTTTGGCTTGGCCACTCAGCTGAGATCTCAACCCTATAGCTGTACCAGTGGGGAGTCTTATTGGGGATCTGAAGAAAGAGAGATAAACCAGCCCCCAGACTGACTGTGATCTCCGTGTGCTCTTAAGGGAAATTGTACTTTATTGTGTGTGTACTTGTTATCCTCCCAATGTGTACATCACTCACTAGTGCTAGTAGTGAGGACTGAGGCTCCTTGAGTACTGGGCCAGTGCATGGGGCGTCACAGCAACAGTACATAATTTCTTCCTTATTTTCAGTAGTCCACTTTGTCATCTTTATGGCTCTTTTTTTGGCCTATCAAATTTTGCGATTTTTTTTGGGGACGGCTACTTCCATTTACAGTGGAGAAGGGGCATCCTTCCCCTGAGCCTGGCCTAACCCCATTGTAGGAATGTTTGTGTCTTGAGGTTTCTACACTGTCGTTTTTTTCCAGTCCTGGCACAAGTGCACATACCAGGATTGGGCACATTTTTATCCTGGGACTTGTGCACCCAGCTGTCTTTTTTATTTTTTAACCTACTTCTGTTCATGATATCTGCTATATAAAATACAGTATGTATATCACTGCTGTGTTGGTGAGATTTTGTAAAAACAAGGTCCACATTGTGAAGGTACTCACCAAGACTTTGGGATGAATTTAATTCCAGCAATACCACTCTCCTTTCCTTTTTGATTTTATCTTCTCTCCATTCAGACTCCATTGCCATTGCCTATATAGAGCTAGCGATGTAGCAAAACTTAGGTATTTAGGTAGCTCTAGTTTTCAGAAATCAGTAGCTACTTACATGCTCAAAGTTTTCATCTACTTTATATGAAAAAGAATATTATTAAATCCCATCTGATACGAGCTTCAAGGCTAAGAAAGAAGAGAAAAATGTCTTAAGGAGGTTGCTTTTTTAAAAGGTTTGTTCAAAGCAAAGGATTACATTGAACAATTTTTTTTTGATAAAATAGCTGAGGAGGTTATTATATTGAGAAACAGTGTGCATGCACCCATTTTGATTTCAGAAGACACCATTTTATTTAAAAGCACAGTGCATACATTTACTAGTCCCCCAGTATGGTTTAGACTTACACTACAGAAGGTAGGACTGAGAAAAGGGTCATCTAAAATAATTTACAAAATGTTATGGTCAATGAGATTTTTTTCTACAATTATTGGTTTCTAACCTAGATTTGTCAGATACATAGAACCTTAAACTTTTAGTTGAGTGACGAGTACATGATTTGGCTTTTACATCTTCTAACAAAATAAAGATATGTTTAATGTGATAATTGTGATTTCTGCATGTATATTGCTGAGGATCTTGTTATTTCTTTGGGAAATGTATATCAGACATTTTCATTTAGTAGACGTTATACTTGCAAAAGCATGTCTGTTAACTGAAGATGCCTGCTAATAGGTATAATACTTGCAATATTACTTCTGTGGTCTCATTGGCTACATGCACTGGTTGCTGTTGCTATGTTGATAAAACTAAAAGGAGGCTCAGTAAAAGGAACTGCAGATATTTGTTTGTGTTCTGTTAAATTAAGGATTGTACCAATGCTTTGTACAAGCACAATTTGGTCTGTTCCTCTTAAAATAAATGCTTCACTATTTTGCAAACAATTTATGGCAGTGAGGTGCCCTTTATTTGGATCTATAAAAGTTCATTCAGTTATGTGACTTTTTTGTTGTTTAAAGTCAGTTTAGTTTTTTGTTAGCATTCTGATGAAGTCTTGCTGTCATTTTTTGGAGGCAAAAGCACTAAACATTGGGCAGGATTCACGAATCCTCCGTGTAAGACTTAATAAGTCTTGCACGGAGGCTGCAGTTGAACAGTATGACGTCAGTGATCCATGAATATTCATGAGGGCACGCTGACTCATCAGTAACTCTTACACAGACTGAGTATGAAAGCAGGGGCGTGCCCGACTGCTGAGCAGTCTAAATGGTCACGCCCCTGCAAGTTGTTACAAAGCACAATGTCAGCACACAAGAGCAAGGACGCTCAAATGTACTTGCACCCAACAGCACACTCCCTGACACTGGAAACCCCAATCAAAGTTATAAAACGTAAAATATTAATTTTTTATTTTTACTCCACGATATAGCTGCCTGCATACCTCTCAACCTCTTAGAATAAGAAATCTGGACAAAGCCATTAAAAAACTGGTACAAATAGAGACATGTTTTAAATATTGCTCTTACAAATTAGAAAGTTGATAGAATAATGGGTGTGTGTGGCACAGATGACCCTGGCCACGGATCACGACAGTGGATGGCCCTGTCACATACATACATATGTAACCTACGATCTGAGAAACAGCAGCACAGCCTGTCAATGGCAACAAATGTATTCATGTAGTATGCAGGCTTCACACCTATGTACTGATTAAGGGAACATGTACACATATATATTTGCCACGCAGATACCTGATGTGTGCAATGCACTTACTGTTGTAATCATAATATGTCATAACATAGTAAAAGCAAAACCCACACCGCATTGTCCAAGAGTGACACACACAGAGTCAGCACTTACAGGATTCAAATCCCTGCCTAAGTATGTTATGACACTAGAGAGAGACGCATTAGCACAGCGTGCTATTTACTGGGTGGCTTCCCTTCTCCATCTGTATTTCTAGGGTGGTGACATCATCAGTCTTTCCAAAGAGGAATATACATCTTTAGTGTGTTTTCCCAGTCTTCTAAAAGGCCACTCCTTTCAAACAGGATTGCACACACACACACACACACACACACACACACACACACAGTCAGTGCTTACAGGATTCAAACCCCTATCTACATATGTTATACTACTACAGAGACATGCATTAACACGGCACGCTGTATGCTTTACTGGGCATTTTTCTACACCTGCTATACTTGTAGGATGCCGACATCACCAGACTTTCCAAAGAAGAATGCAACTCCTTCATTGTGTCTACAGTCTACAGAAAGGCCACTCCTCTCAAAGGATGTGAGCAATTGTGACAGCGAATAGCATATCACCAGACTTTCCAAAGAAGAATGTAACTCCTTCATTGTGTCTACAGTCTACAAAAAGGCCACTCCTCTCAAAGGATGTGATACACATACACAACACCCCCCCCCCACACACACACACACACATTCAGAATTTGCAGGTTTCAAACCCCTACCTATCTATGTTATGGTACTACATAGACAGGCATTAACACAGCGCGCTATATGCTTTACTGGGCATTTGTCTCCACCTGCTATACTTGTAGGATGCTGACATCACCAGACTTTCCAAAGAAGAATGTAGCTCCTTCATTGTGTCTACAGTCTACAAAAAGGCCACTCCTCTTAAAGGATGTGACACACATACACAACACCCCCCATACACACACACACACACACACACACACACACACACACATTCAGCATTTGCAGGTTTCAAACCCCTACCTAACTATGTTATGATACTACAAAGACAGGCATTAACATGGCACGCTATATGCTTTACTGGGCATTTGTCTCCACCTGCTATACTTGTAGGATGCTGACATCACCAAACTTTCCAAAGAAGAATGTAGCTCCTTCATTGTGTCTACAGTCTACAAAAAGGCCACTCCTCTCAAAGGATGTGATACACATGCACAACACCCCCCCCCCCCCCCCCATACACACACATTCAGCATTTGCAGGTTTCAAACCCTTACCTATGTTATGATACTACAGAGACAGGCATTAACACGGCTCGCTATATGCTTTACTGGGCATTTGTCTCCACCTGCTATACTTGTAGGATGCTGACATCACCAGACTTTCCAAAGAAGAATGTAGCTCCTTCATTGTGTTTACAGTCTACAAAAAGGCCACTCCTCTCAAAGGATGTGACACACATATACACACACACACACACACACACACACACACACACACACACACACACACACACACACACACAGCATTTGCAGGTTTCAAACCCTTACCTAAATATGTTATGATACTACACACACACACACACACACACACACACACACACACACACACACACACACACACACACACACACACACAGCATTTGCAGGTTTCGAACTCCTACCTAACTATGTTATGATACTACAAAGACAGGCATTAACACAGCGCACTATATGCTTTACTGGGTGTTTCCTTTTCACCTGCCACATTTGTAGGTTGCAGATATCTTCTGACTGGTCATGGTAATATCTGCAGTAATTGCAGGAATGAGCCATGTGTGTTGGAAAGTGTCCAGTAGCTCTGTGTGAGTCAGCTGGACAGGTGTATGGGTGATTGTATGTCTGGCCATGGGATATCTTCTGTGTCCCTGCTACACAGATGCACAATGGACTGTACATATATGGGCTATCTTGTGTGACCTACTTTTCACATGCACAGTATTCAACTTGGACATGTTGCACATGCCAGACACACTCTGTCTAGGTGTGTACATGCCCTAGGGCAGATAGCCTAGTATCAGACTCTGCACCTATGATAATGTTCAGGATTCACACCTGTTTATTGATGATACCTTTGCAGGTGTTTATCGTCTTCATTTCCCCACTTTCTATGAACAACTTGAGTATCTGCAGCAAAGATGTGATTATGACAGGGTTCAACTATATTGTATATGTGTCTATTGTCATATAGCTATGTGCACAGGCCAGATTGCTGGATAGTGTGTGGTTCCTGGGTTGACACCTGTAACTGCCTGATAGGTATGGACCATTGCTATACTCTGACATGGCCTATGTGTGTGAGCATGCCCAGTGTAACCTTTCAGAATGTTGCTGACTGAGTTCCACTACCATAGTTGATTTATTCAGCATTTTACCTGTAGCTAAAAGGCTTGTAGTCTGCTCATCTGCAAAATAAAACACCCCTCTCAGTCTCGAACCCCAGACCTTGGACACACTAGACTGCATGAATTATTACTAAGCCACAGCAGATATAAAATAATTTGATGTTGTAATAAATATATCATTCCTTACAATGAAGGAATGTAAAGGAATAATAGAAAGGCCATTAGACAAAGCCTATTCTGTGAATCCTTAACAGCCAGTGTTGTGGAATTGCATTACATGACAGTAATAAGAGAAGCAGTCATTCTAGCAAACAATAACGTTATAGAGGCACTTTACAAACCACACACAGTATCAGGGCACTACAAACACTAGCATATCTGAGTGGGGCAGACGCCATAGCTCTTAAATATGTTCTATGCAAGTCCGTGATTGTGCAATGTATGTTAGCTGTGTCATTCTCACTCCCTCTAGAAAGTATTGCCGTCATGTATAGAGGTGGGGTATTACACAATGAATACTGACATTAATAACAGTAGACACTGCTTGCAACTGCAGCCACTAACATTTTTTTGTCAGTTAAGCTTTTTAAGTTTTCACTTCTCTTAGTTAACTCCAGTGTTGCAGTGTCTCTTGACAGAAACATAATGGGCTGTTGTTTTCAGAGTTTTAAGTGCTGGGCTGGGCTGGGTTTGTGTACTGCCTGTGTGATTGCCTGATTCTGATTATTTCCACCTGCTAGCTCTGCTGACTCTCCCTGGTTAACTTCCTACTGTTTGTTGTGCTTCCTTTTCCCTTTCCATTCCCTCAGGGGGCGGACACAGTGTGCACCTTCTATTTCTTGACTTTAGCTAGGATACCTACTGACACACCTCTTCCAGTGATGAGCAACTGACAGCTAACACATGCCACTCTGCTCCAATGAGATTAGCTTCTTTCATACATACCCCCCTCATGATGTCACCTATATCCTACTCTGTTACCCCCCTTATCCTAGCCTTACACTCCACTGACTGTGCTCATTTGCTATGTAGACTTGTGATTCACTATCCTTACACTCATTTGCATAGGATTGCCTACTAATGCTTGGTTACATCTCTTAGACTGGGTCCCCCCCTTAGCAACCCCTACTTGGTAGCCACGTTGTCTTCAGCCTGCCATTGCCTTGCATTGTACATTACAAATTCACATAAAATCCACATTTGTGGATTTTTATTATTAGTTTTCTGTTTTTTAGAGCACAGCCCTTTAGTGCAACGCTGCGCTACGCTTAAACATCGGAAATCAGACAAACAAAATAAATTCATTTTTTTTTCATTTTGCATCAGGAAACATTGCCAATGGCCATATATTTGGCCATTGGCATGCTTCCTCTACTGGATGCAACCTTTATTTCGAGCTGTCACTGCTCCGTTTTGCTATTTGCAGAACGGTACTCAGTTGTCAACTGAGTACATTTCTGCAGATAACACTACTCTTACTCGGACAGGTTTGGGTTTCCTGAATCTAAAATCTACCTCATTTGCATGCCTTTCAGCTGCAGTTGAGGTAATTTGCATGTCCCGGCCCTGTCCGTGTAAGAGATGTGTTAGGAGCTCTCTTGCACACCCCTGCAGGCTGTTCCTGGATCGCTCGTTGGACATGATGGCTGCATGGAGTCTTACTCTACTCTTAGACTCCGTGCAAGCCATCGTGAATCCAGCCCATTCTTTACTAAATGGTGCATTTAATTAATCTCCTGATGTTCTGTATGAATTCATTGCTGCAGTTTAGGAAAGGTTTATACTACAGTTTGGAAATGTACATTGTAGATTGATTAAAGCATAAAATGCATGTTTACCTTATTCAGAGTTGTATTCATCACTATTACTTGCAAGGCCATGTTCTCTCAGTCTCTCTGGAGCACTTTGTTAGGGGTATGTTGTAATATTTTCTGTTCTTGCCAAGAACTGTTGTTTCATAGTTTTAGCACCTGTTCAATCCTAAATCACTTGTTGACTGATGTGCTGAAGATTCTTGCTGCACTGACACAAAGTATGAGACTTGTAATTTCTAGGACTATTGTGTTGAGAAAAAAGTTGTGGAGCTTCTGTCAGGGAAGAAATTAAAACTGCTCATAGATTGATTTTGAAGTATGTTTTGCTGAACACATTTGCTTCAATCGGCTCATTAGGTCCCTTACTGTTGGTATGAAATGTCTGCCCTACTATATGCCTGGTGATTAGCTGCTGTCATACCCAGACATACCCATATGTTATTTGGGCTCTTTGGCTTTGGTGGTGCCACAGTGGGGGAGCCATCATGCTGCTCCTCACACTGGGTCTCTGGAGGTTAAGGGTAGAGCTGCACAGCAAGAAAAGACGTGGGGCCAGAAAAACAGATGGAAGTGGTCTCTCTTTAGAACCACTAAGGATGTATGCTGCAATCATTAGGACTGATGTGCCAGTAAAGCTTTCTCAGGCCATCTTTCTCTTCCTTTCTCAAATTGTGTTACTGTCCCTCACATTCCATTTCTTCACTACTACACAGAATCCTTGGCTGTAACGTTTTATGATTCAGGCTGTTTTTCTTTGGCTGTCTTCATTGTAGAATTCATGTATGGCAATAAGAGAGTGAGGCTACTTTTTATTTTTCTGTCCTTTTTTTTAGCTTTTTGCTAACTTTCCTTTATCTTTAGCTGTTGTTCTTTCACTTCCCCCTTTTCATTGTGGACCTTAGGCCACAGCATCAAAACCTCTGTTTTTTCAAGTAGGGTTTTTTCACACACTGGTGGGTATTTAACATGCTTATACTACTTAGGCAAGGGATACAGTCTATCCAGTTGTGTAATCTGTACCAGTTTCATTCATGCCACCAGAAAAACAGGAGACATGAGAAATTATAGACCTGTTTGCAAAAGCTTTTTCATCATGGTCAAACGTTAGAGATGTACAACAAAATAGCTGTCTTTAAGGGCATAATGGGAAGTCTGCTGTGTATGAAAGCAAAGGTGAACCCTGTGGTAAGTTTTAATCATGAATGTGGTTTGTCAGAGAAGGCTAGTGTGTGTGTGTGTGTGTGTGTGTGTGTGTGTGTGTGTGTGTGTGTGTGTGTGTGTGTGTGTGTAAAACTATAGCAAATTGAAATACCCAGCTGTGTCTATTATTTCATTTATATTGATCACAATCAAACATTTAAAAAAGTTATATGTCTTTGTCCACGAAACTGATGCTTTATACAGAAAATAAACAAAAAAACGTTATTGGGAGTTGTGATTTGACACACACAAATTCAGCAAGCAGCTGTTCTTTAAGCTCTGTACCAAAAAGCATAACCTAAGTACAGTTTATTACCAGAGTATCTAGATTTGTTAAAAATACTATAAAATGTCAAACTGTTTCCGAGATTAAGCCTGTGTTGGTGGACTCTTAAAAATGGGCCTACATGGACATTATAATGTGCTAGACTACCAAGTGGCATTATAGTCAACTTCCATTAAAGGTAAGTATATGACTTTTTCTCAAGATGAAGATTGCAGCATATAACCAGAATGTATCTGTCCTGAGATGTTGTTAGATTTGAATTAAAAATCTTGCATAGTTCACTAGGCAAAGCAGCATTTTTGTTGTTGAAATCATGGCATGACCAAAAATCTTTTGTGCTGTGAACAAAATGTGGTGCAGCCAAATTCAGTGCCGAGCTGTTTTGAAATCCCTAAGGGAAAATGTCCGATATAGGTGCATTTGGTACCTCAGTATGTCATTGTAATTTTCTAAATGTTTTAAGAACCTATAGTATGGGACTGATACATGGCGTTGAATACCTATTCACCAAGTGTAGGATTTCCACAGACATTTCACTGTCATAGTATGGGATATTGCATGTCTGTTCCCATTAGGGTGGGTAAGGGTCTGGCCTAGTGGGACTAACCCAATCAACAAAGAATAAATAAACAAATAAAATACTTTTCTTATGGTGGAAAATGCAACTCGTGTCCTAAATGATTCCAGTTAACTGCACTGTCATTCACAAAATCAACCACAAATGGTTGAAATGCATAAAAAAATAAGTAAAATTTAAAAAAAAAAGGAAGAAAAAGTAATGTTTTATGCAAGCTTACAAGCCCTGCTGCACCCCACAGCACCTGCTACTTATATATACCAACTCCAGGAATAAAGGGCAAAACTCCACACCCACTGTCAGGCTGAAATATTGGCTTTTTCTTTAAAGGTGCATTTTCATGAAAAAATGCACTTCACAAACTGTTTAATGCAGTGAACTCATGATTAAACCATGTAAACCATCCAAAAGTGTGTGTGTGTATAATTAATATATATATATATATATATATATATATATATATATATATATATATATATATATATACACACACACACACACACACACACACACAAAAAGACATAAAAAAAAACATGGAAAAAAAAAGCAAGCCTCTCTGCAACTTAGGTATACTAACTCCGAGGTCATACTACAGTGACGAGAATGCCAATGTTCCTGTTCCGCACTGTATAGTGATCTCCATTACCATTCTCTTCACTGCGATCGAGAAGTTAGTAGATTTAAGTTGCAGGGGGTGTGGGAGGGGTGCAGGGGGGCTTGCCCCCCTGCAAAAACATGTTTTTTTATGTCTTTTAATTTTGAGATTCCACAATCTCGAGGTTCTGAGTTTGATTTGTTGAACATTGGGATTGTGGACTTTCGAAATTAAGAAGTGGACCCACATATATATATATATATATATATATATATATATATATATATATATATAAAATGCTAAGATGCCATTATGTCAGAAGTAAAACTCCTTTATAATTCACTATATAAAGCAATATATCCATTGTTGTCTACTCTGTCTGGCTTCATCCTCTAGGTTATCAGATCTGACACCAGCCATATCCTCTAGAATTCAACTCACTGGGCTCCGCTTCCCCTACCCACAATTCCTCCCTCCCCAGCAGAAACCTCAGACCAAGTTTGCTGCCATTCCAGTTAGCAGCTCAATCTGTGGCTCTGCAAAAATGTATCCTTTTTGATGGTGGTTGTAGGGTTTCTTGCCCTACCCTTTAGATTTAGTTAGTTATAAGACAGGTTAGGTAGCTTAGCTAGGTTTTGTATTAGGTTTTCTCTTAGGACTTTTAGCGTTTTAGAGTGTGTGTAGTTAGTGGCCAGCTTTTCCTGCTCCTCTTTGCTTTCAGTGTTGACTTTGTTTCTCTGTATGGTATTTTTTTTTCTCTAAGCTATTTTGTAAATGAGCATAGTGATTTATACTATTTTGTGTGTTGTAGTTTTTCTAGGGTTCCTCCTTATCCATGGACAAGGGGTTTCAAGAAATGTGTTCCTTTTGGGCACAAGCTGCCCTTGCAAGATGTGAACAAGTGCATGTATTGCTTGGGGGGCTGTCCACCTCAATTCCCTTTATTCCATTTGTGAGGAGTTAGGGTCCAGAGAGGTTAATGAGTGGAGGGCTTAGTTAATTTTGAAGGGTCTCCTTCCCACTGCTGCTTCCTCTCAGGCACTGAAGGATGATTCTGACAAGTCTCACCATTCTTCTAAGACTCCAAGACCTCTGGAGTGGATTGTAACAGGTCCTCCTCTGTTCCTATGCTTGGACCCTCTTCTGGTTCATCTGACCTGACAGTCTTAGCACCTGTGTTGGCTCCAACTCCTCGGAGATGATCATTCTTGATGCCAACACAAGCAAGGCTCTGTTTGTGATCTTAAGTTTGCTGAACCTTTTTTGGTCAAAGGGGCTCCTTCAGGTCAGGTAGTTCCCCCTTCTCCCCTTCCATCCCACTGGAGACGTCATCAGAGTCTTCTCCTACCCTTCCCCAGTTGCAAGTCTCTCTGTCTCAGATCCAACAGGCGAGTTCTTCTTTTAAAAGACCCTCTGTGCCCCCATTGGTAGCTTCATCTGCCTGGTCAGTGGGCAGTTTCAAATCTTCAGACCTGGAACAGCTGATGGAGTCCTTCTTGCAGACCCAGATGCAGTTAAATTTTATCCCTTCAGGTCTAAGACCCTTCCTGGAGCCTTGGTTCCGTCCCCCCTGCTTTCCTCACCTATCCCCTATGGATCTGTGGTCTTTGGGCCCGGCTGTGTTTCCACCTTCAGGGTTGGATCCAATGGCATGGCCATGTTCAGCTCTGACTCCCCAGCTTGGTCTTGTTGACTCCAACTGAGTCTGCGCTGAATAGACTTCAGCGCCATGGCATTGAGGCAGGCATTTCTAAGTCTAGTATGATGATTACAGTTGTGGGTTCATCCCTCCTTCTCTGATAGTTGGCCTTGACAGCTTGGCTCCAGACTCGACATTAGTGTGAGGTGCATCTCCCCCAGTTTCAGAGACTCTAAGGTTTCTCCTGAGCCTGGGGCTTTCTGCTGTGAGTGACCAGCTTTTGCCTATGCCTTTGACTTCATGGAGAGGCCTCAAGTAAGTGGCAGTTCAAGAGGAAGCAATTTGACTCCCCCCGAGGAATCCCTCACTGTGGATACTGACCTTGAGGAAGGAGAGGGATCTCTTAAGTCACCATGCAGTGATATCACCTTTGGCAATCTGTTGGAGCTTCTTCACCACCATGGGGTTTGGATCACAGGAAACCCCTTCTCTGAATGAGTCAATATTATTGGAGGCTTTTTGCATGGGTCCACGTTATGAGTGATTCTCTGTCTGGAAACGCTCTCAGATCTGGTGTCTCAGAAGGCATGGAAGGAACCCTGACTTGGTGGAGGCCATTTCTAAGAAGCCCGACAAAATTCTTGCTCCTCCCAAAGATCAGCTGCTCTGGAGTAAGGGTCCACCCATGGATGCGATCATGGTGGTGGCTGCCACAAAGAAGGAAATCTGCAAAGAGAGTTCCTTAGTTCATCCCCAAACAGAGAATCTTGTGCTTTATACCATCTAGGGAGGCAGATTTACACCTCTGCGACATTTGTTTGAACGCACCCAGTTTCTTATTTCACTTGACAAGGCATGATCTTTTGGCTGAAATATTGATAAATGTTAAGATACAGCAGTCTGCAGAGATTCAAAAGACATTAGAGACTCAGTTGTCTACTCAGTCCATTCCCAGTGTTTCCATGTGTCTCATTTCTAAAGCAGCTGATGGACTCTCCAGAGCAGCTGGTACTACTCCACACTTGGATGCAGCTTTGCAGACTACTTCAAGATATCTTTAATTAATGTCCCTTTTGATGGTTCTCTCTTGTTTGGACCTAAATTTATGGACACTAGGCGTGAGCAAGACAGGAAGACACTGTCCACCATAGTAGTGCACTCTCGTACCCCTTAGTGTACCATCTCAAGGAATGAGAAGGGGCTGTTCTCTTCTTTAGAAAATCACAGCAGCCTTCCCAGGATATTTATTCTGAGAGTTCCTGCTGTGGCCAGAAGGGGAAACCATAATCTATGCCATCCATTGGGCAGGGGAGGTCTGCAAAGTCAGAGCTTCCACCCAGCTTTCTCTTGTGAGCTGTTTCAGTGATCCTGAAAAGTTTCCTGACTGTCCTGCTGTAGAGGCAGTTGAGTGTCACTTGGCTCTTCACCCAGAAGATTGGGAAGCCATCACCTCAGACAGATAGGTGTTAAAAGTCATATTCAAAAGTTATACCATTCCCTTTTTATAAATTCCAAAGGTCGGCCACAAATGTTTCTCAGACGTTCTACTCTCTCAGTGACTGCTGGCAACAGTAGAGATTCAGAAGCTATTAGCAAATAGTCATGCAAGAATTCTACCAGACCAATATCCAGGGTCTACTCAAGGTTCATTTTGTTACCGAAGAAGAACAAGAAACTCAGGCCGATTTTGGATTTGAGCAAATTGAATCCCTTAGTCAAACAGACCAAATAATGGATGGTCATGCTGCAGTCCATTCTGCCTGTCCTGAGAAAGGATGTTTGAATGTGCTTGATAGACAGTGGAGGATGCCTACCATCATATCAAGATAGAGAAGCACTCTAGGAGGTTTTTGCGTGTTCACCAAGTGTGTGGCAGTGGTTGCTGCTTAGCTGTGGTTGCAGGGATGTCAGGTCTTCCCATACCTGGAGGACTGGCTCCTCACTGACCCCACAAGAGTGTCACTAATCACTGCCAGAGATACCTTTCTTCAGTTGTGCAGCCATTTAGGGATAACTGTCCAGTGATCTAAAGTCAAGTCTACAGCCAGTCCAGACATTAGACTTCTTAGGTTGCTACATGGATACCATCAACTAAATTGCTATGCTCCCAGGTTCAAGAGTAATTACTTAACCTTCAATCCCAGGCAGTATCTGTGCTTGCCCTTGCAAAGCCTGTAGCTCCCGAGATTTTGAAACTCTTTGGTGACATAGCAGCTTCAGTAAGTTGGTCCCTTTAGTGAGGTGTCACATGAGGGCTCTGCAGTGGACCTGGTTGAGTCATCCAATGGACTTTCCTGTCAAGATGACAAAGTGAGTCACAATCAGATTCAGTGGTGGCTACAGTTGTCCTTAGTGACCAGTGGGGGATAGTTCATGCCACTTTGGGTGGGTGGGAGGCATTTTGAAGGGAGGATGGTTCAAGATTCCTGGTCGTCTGTGGAGGCCAGTGTTCACATCAGTGTCAGGGAGATGAGGGCCTTTCAGGATGCTCCCCCAGCACTGTAATTTCAATCCAGATGGACAGTATGCCCATTGTCTGGTGTCTCAGCAGGGAGGAACACATTCTTATCCTCTTTGTTGAGAAGCCACGAGAGAATGACAATGGGCAATTTAGTGTCAATGGTTTGAGTGCACCGCACATCCCAGGGAGGTCCAACTTTCTAGCAGACAGTTTGAAGAGGAGTATTCTTTGCCCTCACCAGTGGTCACTGAATCTCAGGGTTGCAGCTCGGATCTTTCGGTGGTGGGGCACTCCGCATTGCAACTTTTTTGCTTCCTCCTTCAATAACAAATGCAACAGCTGTTATGCCTTAGTATCTCTTCAGCGGCAGTCACCCAGAGACACTATTATGTATGCTTGGCCCAAGGTCCCCTGTACGCATTTCCTCCAGTTCCCCTGATTATCAAATTTCTTCGGAAGGCAGCCCATTGGAGAACGACAATGATCCTCATAGCTTCCTTCTGGCCTTGTCAGGTGTGGCTCCCCTTTCTGTGATACTCTCCTTGGGTTCTGGATCCCACTCCAGATCTCATTTCTCATCTAGCAGGTCTGGATCCTCCCAGTCTACAGTTAGTCTCATTAACCATGTGGTTTCTCCAGTTCCTTTGATGGCCAGAAATCCCAAGCTGTCTGATTAATGTTGTGCAGAATTTTGTCCTCGTCCTAAAAGCTATCTGCTAGGAAAGTGGATTTGAGGAAATCAACGCATTTTATGATATGGGCTCCCTTAGAGTCTGTTCTAGATTTTCTTCTTGAACTGTTTAATTTGGGCTCTAGTTTTTAAACAGTCCAGGTACAGCTGGCATCCATTATTAATGTTCATATGTTTGTGTCCCCTTGGTTGCTCTGGATATCTCTAAGGCTTTTTTTCAAGGCTAATTTCTTCTGTGTCCATCCATTTGGGATCCTGTCCAACCTTGGGATTTGCCTTTCGGGTTGCAGGTCCTTACAGACCATACGTTTGAACCCTTTGCTATTTCAGACCTGAAGTTGTTATCTTGGAAAAACCTTGTTTCTGGTCGCTGTTACCTTGACCAGGAGAGTTTCTGAGCTGCGAGCTCTAGATTCTACTCCTCCATGTCTAGTGTTTCACAAAGATAGGGTTTCACTCTGCACCAGTCCTTCCTTTCTTCCCGGGGTAGCCTCCAAGAGTAATTTGAATAGCTCTGTTCACCTTCCTGTGTTTTCCCAATTTCACGACCAAGGGTGAATAATTGCTGCATTGTTTGGATGTGCATAGACATGTGAGATTTTACCCCGACAAGACAAAAGCCATGAGAAAATTCAGTCAGCTGTTTGTTTCCTTTTCAAAGTCCAGATTGGACAAACCTGTGTCTAAACTGACTTTATACAAGTGGATTTTCAGACTGTATGCCCTTTGTGTATACCTTGAGAGGAAAGACTTAGGTTTACCATGCAATGAGTCACTGTACTAGAGTTAGGGCTACTTCTGCAACTTTATTTTCCAGAACTTCCTTGGATAATGTTTGTGCAGCAGCTACTTGGGTGGGCCATCATGCGTTTGATGTGAAGTTGTCCTATCTCACCTTCATTCTGTACTGATGGGTTTGGAACCAATCCTCTGTTCCAACTCTGCCATTTACTATAGCTCGAGATCTTCAACCAGCTCGTGGCTCACTCCCTATCCCATGATGCAATGTTGCCTTCCTCAGATCTCATTTACCACCGAAAAAGATTGAGTGATTCTTCCAGCTTTGGCTAAGTGGAAAGCAATTTTTTCTGTATATTCCTCTAATTTATATTCTTAGTATATCTTTAATAGTTTAGTTAGTAAATGTTTAGAATGCATTTATTAGGTAATGTGTTTAAATAGTTTATTAGTGAGGGTTGTTTAACTTTCTGGCCACTTTTTATTTAAGCCTAGATAGTTCCCTATCTCGTTTATACAGTAGTTTAGTTAAATATATTTTATTGTTTGCCTTAGAGTGCTTAGCAAAGTAGTTTATATATATATATATATATATATATATATATATATATATATATATATATTAGGTTAGCCTGTCGATAAGTTTTTC
Source organism: Protopterus annectens (assembly GCF_019279795.1). NCBI lineage: Eukaryota > Metazoa > Chordata > Ceratodontiformes > Protopteridae > Protopterus > Protopterus annectens. Next base: position 267,636,467 of record NC_056743.1, read on the forward strand.
TGTGTGCGACTGCATAGTTTGCTTTAAGCAGTCATAGCTAGCTCATTCTTTATTGGAGAGCAGCTGAGTCCATTTTATTTAGAGGACTCTTCCTTTTCTGTGTGATTGTTAGTTAGCTTTTTCTTCCTAGTATCACATGATTAGAGGAGTAGTTGTGTGGCACTTATCCTTTGAAATTATATATTTCCCTATCAAGCTAACTCGTTTAAATTAGAGAGTTGCAGGTCCATTCCTCCTTTGATTACTTGGTTGTTGTAGCTTGTATAATGTCAAAACAGGGTTGTTGTTGTGTCTTTTGGCTTTTCCCGGTTAGGGGTCTCCACAGCGGAACTCCGGTCCGCTAATGATTGGTAGTTGATTTTTACGTGCTGAGTTACCAGCCCTGATGCACAACCTTCAACGAAGATACGCCCATTCACGCCTGTCTCCACGCAGAAGATGCTCTAGCTGAGAATTGAACCGCACAGCGTCTTACTGTGAGGTGACAACGCTACCGCAGCACCACCACCACAGGTAAAACAGGGTAAAGAAGTTAAACCTTCGGTTTCAAGAAATGCTCTAAGTGCAGTCAAAAAATGTCCATCACTGATGGCCACACTGAATGTGTTTACTGCCTGGGGGCAGTTCATTTACAGGAATCATGTGCAATTTGCCACTCCTTTAGCTCCAGAGTTCTTCACGAGAGGAAGAACAAGGTAATCTTAAGAGGATTGGTGAAATCTTCTTTTACAGAGGCTTTGGAACAGGGTCAAAGTCCTCCAAAGAAGCCCATTTCTCCTACACAAAAATCAGACAAGACTACCAAAAGTTCAAATAGGTCATCCTGTACTGCGACAGAGGGTTCAGAGCCATTGAAAAAGTCTGTGAAGATATCTCCTACAATGTCCAAATCTGTTGGGTCTGAGAGACCGTCCACCTCAGCTCCACTGGCATCAGAGCCATTGGTTTTCCAAGTGAGGAGCTGATCCCCTGCTCTGGAGCCGGTATCTCCTACATTGAGGTCACCTTTTTTACAGACCATAGAATTTCCAGCTCCCTTCTCTTGATCCTCTAGTCTAGAAGCCTTTCTGACTATGATGTGGATCATGTGGTGCAGAGACTCTTGAGGACACCGGCGCTGGCAAAACTTTTGTCAGAACCGACCCAGAAGGATTCGGCACCTACTGTACCTATCCCAACAACATCAATTCCTCCTCCGACCCGAGTTGCGGTTTCATAGCCAGAATGCACGGAGCTGATAGTGCTGGAATTGTCCCAGAGCAGAGACCTGCTCCAGGATCTTTGGCTCCTAATGCTCCGACTACCTCGGTGCCATCTGAGGGGTCTAGGAGCCGACACACTCTGGCCAGGTCTGGGGAAGGAAGTCAGGCCTATTTTTCTTCGGATCCAGTCTTGCCTCTCAGGGCCTCGGCTCAGGTGAACTCAGCTCCTACCTCGGCCACCTTGGGCTGTGGGGACCTGCCGGTTCTTCGTAGCCGGGAGTTTCCTCGGGTCATGGGTGGGGGGCTTTCGAAGCCATGAGGAGAGCACTGCTCTGTGGACAGCAACACTCTCAGGTCCAGTCATTCCTCCCCCAAAGGCACCGGTGTCTGTCTCAGCATTACCGACTCTACACAGACATAGAGACCCAGAGACCCAGGTTGCCCCTATGGGTGAACCCTGCTGTTCCAAAACCTCTCCAGAATGTCCTCCTGAAGAGGTTCCTCAGAAGGGATTATGCAAGAGGAAGCATTTGGACTCCCCGCAGGAGTCAGTCACGTCTGACACAGACCTCGATGACTCAAAAGGGCCCCCACAGTCGCCCTCTGAGGATGTTTCCTTTGCAGACATCTTAGAGCTCCTTAAACAGAGAGGCATCTGGAAGCCCATCACCCCTTCTAATAAGGAGTCTGTTTACCTGAAGGCTTTTGAGTCTCTCCCTTCTGCCACATGGGTGTCTCCTCCTTTAGACGAACTCATGGAATTGGTTTGTCAAAAGGCGTGGGAGTCTCCAGATACAGTGGAACCTGTCCCTAGGAGGCCAAATAAATTTATCATTTCTTCAGAAGACAAAACGTTTTTGACAAAAGGGGTCCCAGTAGATGCTATGGTGCTGGCAGCAGCCGCCAAAAAGGAGTCTGAAATGTCCATGTCTGTCCATACTCCGAACAAGGACTCACGCATGATGGACAGATATGGAAAGCGCATTTTTTCTTCAGTGACCTTTACACTCGGGTCCCTAAATTATCTTACCCATTTCATGAGGCTATGGAGAGATCTGCTAAAGGAGCTTGGAGACACTCTCTAGGGTTCAGTAGCTGTGGAGGTTGCAGATAAGGTGTCCTCCCAACTCTCCACCGTTAATGCAGTAGTGAACTCGTCCATGAGGCTCGTTTCTTGTGCAGCCATTGGAGCGAATAGATCAGTGGGTCCAGGAATTGCCCTTAGGAGACATTCCTGGATGCGCTTGTGTAACTTTGTGGAACCCTTCAAGTCATCCTTTATTAACACCCCTTTCGATGGCTCATCCCTATTCAGGCCTAAAGTCAATGAAACACTAATCAGGTTTGAACAGGAAGGCAAGACTCTGTCTGCCGTCGGAGTCCATTTTTCCACACCTTCTGGACCCTATTCCAAGGGTTAAAAGGGAGGGAAAATGTGGTTTTAAAAATCCCAGAGAGTCTTTCAGGACACACATGGTGAACCTTCCTCCAGGGGCAGAGGTCAAGGTAATAATGGAAGATGCCAGCCACGTTGCAGAGGAGAGTCCACAAACCCAGGGCGACAGAGAATCTTTCATGGGTAGGCTAAGCCCTTTCAGCATTCCTGAAAGGAGACCCGTCTGTCCGTCTCTGGAGGCAGTCTGGGGCGCTTATCTTTGTACCCAGATCATCATCATCTTCTTTCGGCTGTTCAAGTTAGGGGTCGCCACAGCAGATCACCTGTTTCCATTTCTTCCTGTCCTCTGCATCTTGCTTTGTCACACCAACCACATGCATGTCCTCTCTCACCACAACCATAAACCTTATCTTAGGCCTTCCTCTTTTCCTGTTACCTGGTAGCTTCATCCTTAGCATCTTTTTTCCAATATACTCAGCATCCCTCCTCAGCACATGTCCAAACCAACGTAATCGTGCCTCTCTGGCTTTGTCTCCAAACCTTCCAACCTGGGCTGACCCTCTAATATACTTATTCCTAATCCTGTCCACCCTCGTCACACCCAGTGCAAATCTTAACATCTTTAATTCTGCCACATCCAGCTCAAACTCCTGCCTTTTTGTCAATGCCACCATCTCCAACCCATATAACATAGCTGGTCTCACTACCCTCTTGTAGACCTTCCCTTTCACTCTTACAGGTACTCGTCTGTCACAAATCACTCCTGACACTCTTCTCCACCCACTCCATCCTGCCTGTACTCTCTTCTTCACCTCTCTTCCACACTCACACTCACCGTTACTCTGAACTATTGACCTCAAGTATTTAAACTCATCTACCTTTGCCACCTCTACTCCTTGCATCCTCACCATTCCTCTATCCTCCCTCTCATTCACACACATATAGTCTGTCTTAGTCCTGCTGACCTTCATTCCTCTTCTCTCTAGAGCATATCTCCATCTCTCTGGGGTCTCCTCCACCTGTTTCCTACTCTCACTGCAGATCACAATGTCATCTGCAAACATCATAGTCCATGGGGACTCCTGTCTGATCTCGTCTGTCAACCTGTCCATCACCATTGCAAAAAAGAAAGGGCTCAGAGCTGATCCTTGATGTAACCCCACCTCCACCTTAAACGCATCCGTCACTCCAACCACAGACCTCACCGCTGTCACACTACCCTCGTACATATCCTGTACCACTCTTACATACTTTTCTGACACTCCTGACTTCCTCATACAATACCACAACTCCTCTCTAGGCACCCTGTCATATGCTTTCTCTAAGTCTACAAAAACACAATGCAACTCCTTCCGACATTCTCTGTACTTCTCCATCAACACTCTCAGAGCAAAGATCGCATCTATAGTGCTCTTTCCTGGCATGAAACCATACTGCTGATCACTAATCATCACGTCCCTTCTTAACCTTGCTTCCACTACTCTTTCCCATAACTTCATGCTGTGACTTATCAATTTTATCCCTCTGTAGTTACTACAGCTCTGCACATCACCCTTATTCTTAAAAATCGGTACCAAAACACTTTTTCTCCATTCCTCAGGCATTCTCCCACTTTCCAAGATTTCATTAAACAATTTGGTTGACTCCACTGCTATTTCACCTAAACACCTCCATGCTTGCACAGGTATATCATCTGGGCCAACAGCCTTTCCATTCTTCATTCTCTTCATAGCTATCCTTACTTCCTCCTTGCTAATCTGTTGTACTTCATGATTTACTATCCCTACATCATCCAACCTTCTCTCCCTCTCATTCTCTTCATTCATCAACCCCTCAAAGTACTCTTTCCATCTGCTCAACACACTCTCCTCGCTTGTGAGTAAGTTTCCCTCATTATCCTTTATCACCCTTACATGCTGCACATCTTTCCTAGCTCGGTCCCTCTGTCTAGCCAATCGGTACAGGTCCTTTTCTCCCTCCTTAGTGTCCAACCTTTCATACAACTCTTCATATGCCTTATCCTTAGCCTTCGCCACCTCTCTCTTTGCCATGCACCTCATCTCCTTATACTCATGTCTACTTTCTTCATCTCTCTGACAATCCCACTTCTTCTTTGCCAACCTCTTTCTCTGTATACTCTCCTGTACGTCCTCATTCCACCACCATGTCTGCTTGTCGTCCTTCCTCTGTCCAGATGTGATACCAAGCACCTTTCTAGCCGTCTCCCTTACTAGCTCTGCTGTAGTTACCCAGCTATTTGGTAACTCTTCACTGCCACCCAGTGCCTGCCTTAACTCATCCCTGAACTCCACCTCACAATTACCCATTTTCAGTTTCCACCACTTGATCCTTGGTGTTGCCTTCCTCTTCTTGATAACCAGCGTCATCCTACAAACCACTATCCTATGCTGCCTAATGACACTTTCTCCGGTCACCACTTTACAGGCTCCAATCTCCTTCAAACTGGCCCTCCTACATAAGATATAATCCACCTGTGTGCATCTTCCTCCACTCTTGTATGTCACCCTATGCTCCTCCCTCTTGTTAAAATACGTATTCACCACAGCCATGTCCATCCTTTTCGCAAAATCCACTACCATCTGACCTTCTGCATTCCTTTCTTTAACACCATACCTACCCATCACTTCCTCATCCCCTCTGTTACCTTCATCAACATGCCCATTGAAATCTGCTCCAATCACCACTCTCTCACCCTTGGGTACAGTCATCACTTCATCCAATTCACTCCAAAATTTTTCTTTCTCATCCATTGCACACCCAACTTGTGGAGCATACTCACTAACAACATTCATCATTACACCATCAATTTCCAGCTTCATAAACATCACTCTATCCGACACTCTTTTCACCTCCAAAACACTCTCAGCATACTGTTCCTTCAGAATAACTCCTACGCCATTTCTCCTCCCATCCACACCATGATCAAACAATTTGAACCCACCTCCGATACACCTAGCCTTACTCCCCTTCCATCTGGTCTCTTGCACACACAATACCAACCTTCCTTCTGTCCATCATATCAGCTAGCTCTCTCCCTATACCAGTCATACTGCCAACATTCAAAGTTCCGACCCTCACTACCACAGTCCTAGCCTTTCTCCTCTCCTCCTGCCTTCGGCCATGTCTTCCACCTCTTCTATTCCTTCGGCCAACAGTAGCCCAATTTCCGCCAGCACCCTGTAGGCTAACAGTACTGGTGGCGGTCGTCGTTAACCCGGGCCTCGACCGATCCAGTATAAAAATTTTTCTTGGTGACTGCATGAAATGTTTTGGAGAAGTTTTACGCCGGATGCCCTTCCTGACGCAACCCTCCCCATTTATCCGGGCTTGGGACCAGCACAAAGAAATGCACTGGCTTATGCATCCCCAGTGGCTGGGTTATCTTTGTACCCAGATGCCTGGCTAAAAATAACAAGAGACAAGTGGGTACAAAGTATAATAGCCAGAGGTTACTGTATTCCCTTTTCCATGCCAGCCCCACTAATGAAAAGGATTCCGGACATTCCACCCAGTCACAGGAAGCAGGCAACCATAGAAGTTCAGAAATTGCTAGAAAAAGAGTCATCTAACCGGTCCCAGCAGACCAGATAGGATCCCCAGTACTTAAGGTTCTTTTTAGTTCCAAAGAAAACAGGGGACTGGAGACCCATTTTGGTTCTCAGCAGACTGAACAAATCTGTAAAAAATACAAAGTTCCGGATGGTTACACTGCAGTCGATAACTCCCTTTTTTGGGAAAAGACAATTGGATGTGCTGTATAGACCTCCAGGATGCATACTACCATATAAAAATGGACAGACCATCCAGGAGTCATCTGCGCTTTCGGCTGGGAACCAGTCACTACCAATTCCGAGCTCTGCCCTTTGGTCTCACTAAAGCCCCCAGAGTGTTCACCAAATGTATGGCAGTGGTTACGGCTCACCTGAGGCGTTCAGGATTTCGGGTGTTTATCTAGATGACTTGCTCTTAACCGCCATACATCTACTTACACAAGCGAGAGACACCACTTTAAATCTCTGTACTTGTTTAGGGATTACGATCAGCTATGAAAAATTTGCCTTACTGCTATCGCAACATATCGTTTTATAGCCGCTGATTTAGATACTACTACAATTGTGGTAAACTTCCACCAGAAAGGATATACACCCTTCAAACACAGGTTATGGACCTCCTATTAAAAACAAAGACAATTCTCAAAGTACTGGGCACAATAGCAGCAGCTGTAATTCCCCTAGCTTGGATGCACATGAAAATCTTAGTGTCTCCTGTTTGCCAAATGGTCCATGTAGAAACCAAATGTCGCATCAGATAATGCTAACAAAATCTTGCAAGAAAGACCTACATTCTCCCATCCCCACTAGCCACAGTGATCACAGATGCCTCCCAGATAGGGTGGGGGCGGCATTATCGGGGAAGGACAAACTAAGGCATGTGGCAGGATCACGAGTCCCAATTGTGTATTAATGTTCTAGAGCTGAGTGCGGTGCTTCTGGCATTGCAGGCATTCCAAGACCTTCTTCCACTAGGAACAATTGCAGTCCAGACAAACAACATGTCAGTTGTTTCGTATGTAAACAAACAAGGAGGAACCTAATCTTACCTACTTTGTTGAGAGGCCCTGAGAGTATGGCAATGGGCAACTTCCTCCCAACGCCTTCTGATAGCACGCACATCCCGGGGAAATCCAATGTGATAGCAGACAAACTCAGCAGAGCAGTTCTGATGCCTCACAAGTGGTGCCTGAAACAAGGAGTAGCGGAAATGATTTTCTGAAAATGGGGCCAGCCTTGCTGCAACCTTTTTGCCACGCCCATGAACACAAAATGCAGCAGCTACTTTGCCCTAAACCCCTCACCCTGGGAACCCCCAAGGGATGCACTTGTACATGATTGGCCCCTAGGTCCTTCTCTACACCCCCCCCTTTCCATTGATTCACAAAGTTCTTCAGAAAGTCAATACATTGGGAAGGACCTTCATTCTAATAGCCTCTTACTGGCCTCTTCAAATTTGGTTCCCCTTCCTACGGCCTAATCTTCAGGAAGAGCCTTGGATTCTGGACCCAATACCAGATCTTCTCTTCCATTTGTTGGGGGTTCTTCACCTTTCTCTTCAGACCCTCAAATTTACAGCTTGTCTGCTCCAATTCCAACTATAGCCAGGCTACAAAACCTTTCATCTGCAGCGAAACATATCTTGATTTCTTCTCACAAGTCATCTATGAGAAGATTATATCTCAACAAATGGAAAAACATCTGGGCACTAGAGAATCATATTGACCCTTATTCAGCACCTTTTTCTTCCATCCTGGAGTTCTTGAAGCTTTTTAATGAGGGAGCAGCTGCAGCTAATATTCGGGTACATTTAGCAGCAGTCTCAAATTTTCATTTGGGAATAAAGGACCAAATATGCCCCACAGACTTTCAAAGACTTTAATGAGAGGCACTAATCTTTTGAGACCATCTATTAAAACCCCCGCTGCCACCATGGAATCTGAATTTTGTATTATCCTGAATAATTCTTCCCCCTTTTGAACCTGCATCATCATGTGACTTCAGTTCTTGACATGGAAGACTATTTTCCTATTGGCTATCACCTCAGCAAGGAGGGTTTCGGAGTTACAAGCATTATCTATCAAACCCCCATATATGTTGTTCCACAATGTTAGAGTGTCATTTCAGACAAACTTGTCCTTTTTACCGAAAGTTTGTTCAGAATTTTACTTGAATCAGTCCATAGACTTGCCAGTCCCCCCCCCCAAGTATGGCAATAAGGCAGAATATAGGTTACACCAACTCGATGTTCATAGGCAGTTACGCTTCTGTCTACATAGAACAAAGGATTTCAGAAAGTTGGATCAATTATTTGTTTCTTTTTCAGACAGCAAAAAAGGTGCGCCTGTAGCAAAGACTACTCTATCTAGTTGGTTGCCAGCATGCATTTCGTTCACTTATCAATCATTAAATAAACAGCTGCCAGATAAAATTAAAGCTCACTCTACTAGGGCTGTCTCCACATCTTCTGCCTTTCGTGCAAAATTGCCACTAGATACAATTTGTGGGGCAGCCACGTGGGTGAGGCCTCATACCTTTATCACTCATTACAAAGTAGATTTGGCCTCCAGGGGCAGGGCGTCCTTTGGGTCCACCGTACTGAAGAATATACTCCCATAAGCCACCCAGGAAAGATGTTGCTAGTTACGCTGTCCCATCAGTACAGAATGAAGGCGAGTTAGGACTTCACATAAAGAAGTTATGTACTTACCTTAACTTTCCATGCGAGTTGTTCATCTCGCCTTCATTCTTACGTCCCCCCTCCAACTCCCAGCCTTGGCTTCTAGAGGATCCAAAGGTTACTGATTGACATCTATTGTACTTTGACCCTTTTCTGGCTCTATAAGTAATAGGGAGTTACATGTGAACATTTGTGCATTAGCAAACAAGATCTGAGGAAGCCACCAGTGCATCATGGGATAGGGAGTGAGCCATGAGCAGGTTGAAGACCTTGAGCTATAGTAAACAGCCGAGTCGGAACCAAGGACCGGTTCTGAACCCATCAGAACAGAATGAAGGCGATATGGACAGCTCACATGGAACGTTATGGTAAGTACACAACTTCTTTTTTTCTCACTACAAGCTGGGCATTCAGTCTAGGTCCATGGCTTCCTTTGGCTTTTCTGTTGTGGAATACCCTAGCATAGATCCTCCTGGAGATTTTTATGTGGCTGGTGACTCTGTCCCACATATTTAAGTCAGATGGAGAAGGCAAAATTGGATACGAAAGCTATGTACTTACCATAATGATAGATTCATGTTGTCTGCCTCTGTCTGGTCCTACCATCCCTCCTTCTGCCCCTGCCTTTTTTGGCTAGTCTCAGTGTGTAAGATGACTGAGTAGGGGAGGCTGGATTGCTGTTTTTTTCTTGGAGTCCTTTGTCTTTTTCTTTTTATGTCAAAAAAAGGTAATTTAGAACTAGATTAAGGGAAGGCAAACTTGATCTAAGTATTTGATGGGGAGTGGGGGATTGTAAGTAGGGGAGGCAGAGCTCGATGAATTGAAGTCTAGAGGGTTTGGCCAGCATCATATTAGAACCAGATCCGATAATGCACAGGTTGAACCAGACGAAGACCGATAACATGGATATATCATTATGGCAAGTACATAATTTTCATTTTGTGACCGCAAACTTAACCTGACAAAAACTCCATGTCATGAGGGAGACTGTGGTTCTGTCAAACGTTGGACTGAGCTGCACTGAAATTCATAAGGGTCATCTAGCAGAGTTAATTGTTTTTTTTTTTTGTACTGGATTATCCCATTGTAATTATCTGAAAGCTTCATTAAGAACTCTCAAAGGGGATATAACATATTGCTTTCTACATGGGTATAAAATGTGGGTTTTCGCAGTCATTTGACTTAGTGTGGCATGTTGCATCATATTTGGTTTCCATTATTGGTAGTTGTATGACGTCTGATGAATATGGGTAATGCAGCACATGTCCAGAATATATCTTTACTGAGTTGCCATTCTGTAAGAAGTAAAATTGAGAGTCTCTCTCATGATTAGTGAAATTTTCCATTGCTAAATTTGCAATCCCCCCAGTTTAAATTCATTTAGTGGAGTACATTACACAAAGCTACAGTTGTTCATATGCCTTTAATCATCAGCTGAGTGCAGTCCATAGCAGACAGATTTGACATATTCTTTTTTATTTTCACTGCCTGCTCACCATTATACCCTGTCTTAGTTGGCCCATTTGTTCCTCATTCTGCAGTAGAGTTGCTTAAAGATTTGAGACTTTTGGGCAGATCATTGACATGCAAAACTGTTTTCAAAGGTGACTCTCAGCTTAATGTTACTGAATTTAAAAAAACTAGTACCTTTATTCCTCGAACTCACCCCATGGTAGAAGCATTTATTTCTCTGTGTGAGAAACAGTTTAGGGATTTGTTTGACACTCACTCTAAACCTCTTTTTTCCAACATGTTACCAGATGACTACTGCTCTATTTGAGTTAAAGAACATGCACTCAGTATAGGTTAGGCCTGCAGATAAAGGTGGCAGTATTGTGGTATTTGATAGAGATTTGTTAACACAAATGAGAAGGTTATTATATGATGAAGTGACTTATTTAAATGTTTCAAAAACTACTGTCACAGGAATTATGGAAAAAAGTTTATTTTATGTTATTTGACTTACTCATGACAGGTTTCATTTCTGAGAGTTTAATTATTTTGATGTTGAACACCTCCTCATTCCTATGATGTATGGGCTTCCTAAAATACATAAGAACTTGGAGTGCCCACCCATGAGACCTATTGTTTCGGTAAGGGTTGGAGCACAGAGCCACTATCAATTTTTGTTGAAAAAAACTTACATCCACTTCTAGATGAATGTGACTCAATCCTAAAAGACACCAAGTCCTTTTTATCTAAACTGTTTGATAAACTATCTTCTTTGTCTAAAGATTACTTGTTTATTACGCTTGACATAGAATCACTATTTACAATGATTCCCAATGATTGGGGAGTAGAGAATGTCAGAGCTTTTTTGAATGACAGGAGATGTTTTACAAATGAGAAATTGAATTTGCTCTGTACATTACTTGAGAATAATTTTTTTGTGTTCGAGAAAGATTTCTTCTTCCAGAAGGCTGGTGTGGCTATGGGCACAGCTTGTGCCAACAGCTATGCCAGCCTTGCATTAGTGCAATGGGAAATATCTTGTCTGTTACATAACACTTATGAAGAGAACATAGCCTGGTACGTACGTTTTGTGGACGATATGTTCTTGCTTTGGCTTGGCTCGTCACAACTGTTGAATGAATTTAGCAACTACTTGCATGGCACTACTGGTTTCTTAAGATTTGCCTGTAAATATTCTGCTGTAGAAGTGGAGTTCTTAGATGTTAAGGTCAACAAAGGAGACCTTAATAGTATGTATACTAGTGTCTACAAAAAACCCACTAGAAGAACAACTTCCTACACAAAAATAGCATGCATCCCAAGCATGTTACCCGGAATGTGTTAAAAGGGCAGATTTATAAAGTAATGAGATTGCACAATGATAACATTCAGTTGGCTTTAACACTTGACTCTCTCAAGTGTGACTTTTTAGATAGAAGCTACAAAGAGGCAAGAGATTAATTTTCAAATCAATGCTGCATGGGAAGAAAGGGAAGGGAGATGTAGAGCCTATTTTGGCAACCACATTCCACCTGATGTTCCACAAGCAACTGTAGCTGTGAGAGATACTTTAAGTCTCTCTACCCTACTCTAGTTACATCAGTAAATATTGTGAGGTTATTAAACAGAATTGGAATATCCTACACACAGTAGATGAATTGAAAGGGCTATAGACAGCACACCACATTTTGCATTTAAAAACAATAAGTCCTTGAAGAAACATTTGTGCTATAAATCACAAGTCTGTATTAAAGGGCCTCAGTCTACTAGGCATGGGACTTTTTCATGTAGATCATGTTCAGCCTGTAAGTATATACTTACATGCTCAACCTACATACATCCTCATGTTAACTTTAAAATCGAACTTTATGCTGACTGCAGAACTCCAAATATTGTATATTTTGCAAGTTGCCAGGTCTGTCATGCCTTTCTACATAGGCAAAACTAACAGACCACTGAAGGACAGGATTCTTGAACACTATAGGGACATTAGGAATCAGAAAGACAGAAATGCTTTGGTCAGAACATACTTTTAAGTTCTTTGTACTCCAGGTTTGGATGTTAGCATCAGAGGGGGGGGTGATACATCTAATAAAACGGAAAGGGATGAACAGAAATGGATCTTGTTCTTGAATGCAGAGAAACTGCCTGGTTTAAATGGTGTTTCTAGCCTTAAACCTTTCTTGAAAGCACATCCGCCTAAACATTAATGTTGTTTTTAAACTTAGATTTTATTTGTATTGTTTCCCTTGTATTTATAACAATTGTTGCATTGTTTGTGTATGTGTACCTTTTAATTATTTCATCAGATTTGCATGTGATAGCTGATTGGTTTTGCTTTCTTTTTAAACCCATGTCTTTCTACTTGTTTATTAGCCTGAAGAAGTGATAGTGTTATTGCGAAAGCGCTCACTTTTTATTACTTTCTCTTTTGTTTAATAAATGGAGGTTTTTGCCCAGCCGTGTTGGTTCGGTACTTGTTTTTTACTTCTAGTTTACACAGTTTTTTTGTACCGCACCTTCCACTTGTTCCTGTGTATTTTTCCCTTTTGCGTCAGTGTGTAAGATGACTGAGTGGGGGAGGCTGGATTGCTGTTTTTTTCTTGGAGTCCTTTGTCTTTTTCCTTTGTCAAAAAAGTAATTTAGAACTAGATTAAGGAAGGGCAAACTTGATCTAAATATCTGATGGGGAGTGGGGGATTGTAAGTAAGGGAGGCAGAGCCCGATGAGCTGAAGTTTAGAGGGTCTGGCCAGCATCATATTAGAACCAGATCCGATAATGCACAGGTTGAACCAGACGAAGACTGGCAACATGGATATATCATTATGGTAAGTACATAACATTCATTTTGTGACCGCAAACTTAACATGACAAAAACTGCATGTTGTGAGGGAGACTGTGCTTCTGTCAAACATTGCACTGAGCTGCACTGAAATACATAAGGGTCATCTAGCAGACTTAATTGTTTTTTTTTTTTTTTGCACTGGATTATCCTATTGTAATTATCTGAAAGCTTCATTAAGAACTCTCAAAGGGGATATAATATGTTGCTTTCTACATGGTATAAAATGTGGGTTTTCACAGTCATTTGACTTAGTGTGGCATGTAGCATCATATTTGGTTTCCATTATTGGTAGTTGTATGACTTTCTGATGAATATGGGTAATGCAGCATGTGTTCAGAATATATCTGATGTTGTTAATCTTCTTTCCATGCATCACTGATGGGTTCGGTTCCGAGCCCTCTGAATAGAGTCAGCCTTTTTACCAAGCTCACGCCAGCCAAAAAACTCTCGAGCTAAGTCTCTACCCAGAATGCCCTTCTCCCTGTTACCTTAGATCTCGTTTGCCGCATAGCCGAAAAGCTGTGTTTCAGCTGAGCTCTCAGCTAAGTGGAACTTTATTTGTTATTTGTGTGGAAACATTTTGATATCTTCATATTTTATTAAACGATTAGTATTTCCAGTGTCTTTTCTTCTGTCTAATCTTATTTTTTCCTCTCTATTCTACCTGTTGTTACTGTTGGTAAACTTTCAAGTACCATTGTTGGTACGGCCTTTCCTCCCTTACCCTTGCGGTATTTCTTTAATACCATAGTTGGTATTATCTTTCCTGTTTAACCTATTAGCTTTGGCTTTTATTAAGGTGTTTCCCTCTTTTTCTCTACATATCAGTGTATTGTTACATTTGTGACTTTTTTGAATAGAGTTTGACTTTATTCTAGTTGGATTATACAGTTGGCCTGTGGTGTCTTTCTATCATGATGTCTGATAAGAAGGGTACTTCAGGTTTTAAGCATTGTGCTTCATGTAATGGCAAGTTACCTAATAGTGATTCTCATGGTTGTGTATACTGTTTGGGAGTGCCTCACCTTTCGGTGCAGCCTCTGTGTGACATTTGTCAGAGTTTCAGTCAATGCACTCTTAATGAGCGCAAAAATAAACTGATCCTGAAAGGGTTACTCAAGTCTCCCTTCTCAGAGGCCATTTCTGTGATGGAGGTCTCAACCCCTCCTACTAAGGACAAAAAGAGATCCCACTCTTTTCCTTCTTCACCATCGGGTGATCAGAGCAACCCTGGGAAATCAAATGTCCCAAAGTTATCTTCGGAGCATAAATCTGCTGCAGCTCCCTCTTCCTCCACTCTGACCATCTCAAAACCTTCGATACCGGCACCAGTTTCGGCACTGGTCCTTCTTCTGGCACCAATAATAGACCTTACTATGCCTATTTTGACCTCTGCACCTGTGGCCACTTCAGCTCAGGACACACCTTCGACTATTCCATTAGCTACCATTTTGGAAGCAACCATTTCGGCTCAGAGTGCTACCTCTGCACCTAGCATTGTACCAACCTCACTGGATTTGACCCCTTTACTTCCGGTCTCAAAACTAGAGATTTCGGTATCTGCAGACCTTGCATCACGTACCTGATACACCCCTTCTGTTGATCCATTTCTCAGCCAAGCATATAGCCCCTTCATCAAACATCCTGACTGCCCATCCAGCGTATCCACCAGATCTACCAGGAGCCTGTCTGAACACGATGTGGTACGTCTTGTGGACCAGCTGTTGTTAGCCAGGGGGATCACCACTCTTTCTAAAACCCATCCACCTGCAGGACTTGGGTTGACTTAACTACGGACTCCATCTTACACTCCTCCTTCGACCATCACTGTTCCGAAGCCTTCTGCTGCGACATCCTTCTTGAAACCCATCACCTCGGCGCCTACAGTGCATCCCACTCCAGCTCTGAGTTTGTCCCTTTAGTCTTCGGCTCCCGTTGAACCGGTCCTTTCTCAATCCGGGGATTGGGGGACGGGAGCTTCGGCTCTTGGTACGAAGCCGTCTTTCTCCTCGGTTACATCCTCTGTGCCGATAACCACGTCCTTGCCAATCCTGCTTGAAGCTCCATCCGTGGAGTGGGTTCGTCGGAGCGGGGTGTGACCCCGGTCCCGAGGTTGTCTTTCTCGGTTCCGGGCTACCGTCCCTCTTTGGGCAGGCCTGCTTTTCCACAAGATGGAGAGGGAGGTTGCTCCTGGCAGCACTCCTTTGATACACCAGTCGCAAATCTATTAGAAGTTAGAGTTTGAATGGATCGTCAGACTTTCAGCAGATAGTTCACCAGGTTTAAATTCTGCTGTTTCTTTAAAACCTATCCTAGTTCATATACAGCACACAAAGATAAAATAATGTGTGTATATATAGTTTTTTTAAATAATATCAAAGTGAATTATTTTTCTATGTATATGTATATGGATTCTTATTTGTTTTTTAGTAGTGTTGTATATTATATTATTTTAATTGTTCACATGATGGTGGGCTGCATGTCATGTGATTTGTGACTCCTATTTAAATTGCGTTTTAATTGAACATGTATTAAGCATTGAGAAAGGGTTTTTTTACCTGAAAGCTTTGTTTGTTGATATAAAGGTTTATTTCTGCTGTACCTGCAGAAGCAATTACACCCTTTTTTATCCGGTTGTGAAACTGTGTTGAAGGATACAACTGACTTCATTTTGAAACTTAAATGTTGGTATATGAATTTGGATAAATTAAGGGTCAATGAGAATAATTTATTGTTTGTTACATTAGATATTACTTCATTGTTTACTGTCATTCCTAACGATTATGGTATTAATTCTATTCGTGAATTTTTGGTTTCTTTGCCATCATTTACAGCTAGACGTATTGAGAATATTTGTTCCCTTCTGGATATAGTATTGTCAAATAATGTTTTTTTGTTTAATAAGCTGTTATACTTACAACTCTCTGGTGTGGCTATGGGTACTCCAGTAGCAAACACTTATGCAAATTTAGTACTATACCAGTGGGAAAAACTATATGTCTATGATGGTAGTAATTTTCTAAACTCTAATGTATGCTTCTACCAAAGATTTGTGGATGATTGTTTCTTGATTTGGAAAGGGTCAATGTCTGAATTGTTTGAATATTTAAATTATTTAAATAGTACAACTAGTTTCTTGAAGTTCAAGATGGAATATTCCAGTAGTCTGATAAACTTTCTAGATGTTAGTATATCTTAAGAAAATTCTTAAATTGTTATAAATCACTGTAATTTTATCTATACCGGAGCTTTTCTCCCCGGGCCTCTACTGTAAACGGATATATGTCCAGCTAGACTAGCCCGGTCAACAAATGTAAAATAAAAAAAAATTTGTGGATTGTGTAATAAACACAAGTGTATAAAAAAGAGGTTGATGCAGGGAGATATTTACATGGTTCTAGCATGCATGCTCCACATATATTTAAAAGCATTGTTATGGCACAATTTACTAGAATCAGCAGACTTAATACAAATGATGTTTGCTTTATGAAACGGCTTGATGAGGCATATTCTGACTTTTTAGATAGTGGGTATAATCCTAATATCTTGACTGAGATTAAAACTAAGACAATAAAGAATAGATCAACTTCTTGTAAACCGATATTTTCGTCTACTGATGACTATATACCTAATAACCAGCAAGCTAACATCAAGGGAGAGAAACTTAGATATGTAACTTCCTATAATACTAAATCAATATTTGTTAGAAATATCATTAGTAAATATTGGACTGTTTTGATGGCATCCAATGAAATAAGAACTATTCTGGATGATGGGCCTAATTTTGCTTACAAAAATATGAAAACACTAAAGAGCATGCTATGCTATAAAGATTTTAGAAATGAATATGATGGTCGATGTACCTTTAGAAAGAATGGTACATTTAGATGCGGAAATTGTACTTGTTGTGGTGATATTTTTCATAATACTTCTGATAGTACTTTTATGCATCCTGTTACACATAGATTATATACTTTTGATGTTTCGGCAACATGTAATACCATCAATGTGATATATTTGGCAACTTGTATTGCTTGTTCTTCATTCTATATCGGAAAAACTACTTGAAAATTAAAGGAACGAATAATAGAGCATAAATCTGAGATTAGGAGGGCATGTGAAAACAATGCGTTATTTAAACACATTCATGAGTATGGCTGTAGTCATAAATTTTATTTTAGAGTGATTGATACTGTTTTTTCATCGATTAGGGGAGGTGATATGGGAAATCTATTAGAAGTTAAAGAGTTTGAATGGATCGTCAGACTTTCAGCAGATAGTACACCAGGTTTAAATTCTGCTGTTTCTTTAAAACCTATACTAGTTCATATACAGCACACAAAGATAAAATAATGTGTGTATATATAGTTTTTTTAAATACTATCAAAGTGAATTCTTTTTCTATGTATATGTATATGGATTCTTATTTGTTTTTTAGTAGTGTTGTATATTATATTATTTTAATTGTTCACATGATGGTGGGCTGCATGTCATGTGATTTGTGACTCCTATTTAAATTGCGTTTTAATTGAACCTGTATTAAGCATTGAGAAAGGGTTTTTTACCTGAAAGCTTTGTGTGTTGATATAAAGGTTTATTTCTGCTCAGCGTTGGTGGTTTTATAGCACTCCTTTGATGTCAGAACCCCAGTTTTCACCCCCTGAGCTACAGCTGTCACAGACCACCCCCCAGAACACCGGGCTGAGAAGCCACTGGACACCCTTGTTCAGGGTACCCCACTCTTCCAAGTCCTCCTCAGAGACTCCCACTGAGGAGCCCCCTCGGAATAAGACGTGCAAGCGGAAGTACATGGACTCGCCCGAGGAGTCCTTATTAGAAGACACAGACTACGATGATGGTGAAGGGACCCCCTGGGTCACCTCCTGATGATTTCCCCCTTCAGAGACATCCTGGAAATGTTAAAACAGAGAGGTGACTGGAAGCCCTCCAACCCTTCATCTGAGGAGTTTCTGTTCCTGCAGGCTTTTCATGCCCATCCTTCTACCTGTTGGGTGACCCCACCTGCCGATGAACTCGTCCAGCTCGTCATGCAGCATGCTTGGAAGAGCCCTGACTCCAGTGAGGTGATCCCTCGGAGACCAGACAGAATTCTTTCCCCTCCCGAGGAGAACCCGCATTGGTCCAAAGGGTTGCCAGTGGATGCTTTGGTGGTGGTGGCCGCCATGAAAAAGGACTTGGCTGAGGAAAGTCCCGCTGTCCACCCGCTAAACAGGGCGTCCCGGGCAGTGGACAGACTTGGGAAGTTTGTTTTTGCATCAGGGACCTTTGCTATAAGGTCCCTGAATTATTTGGCACATTTTACGAGGCTCCAGAGGGACTTGGGTCAGGGACAAAGTGGCTTCACAGCTCGCAACCCTGGAATCAATATCCAACTTGTCCATAAGGTTGCTGTCGCATGCGACCAAAGGGGTTCCCTAGAGCAGTGGATTCGGGCATTATGAGGTGTCATGCCTGGATGCGCATTTGTGACCTTGCGGATCCCTTCGAGTCTTCCTTTTTGAATGCTCCCATCGAAGCTTCACCCCATTTTGGCTCCAAAGTGAAGGACATGCTAGCCAGGTGCGAGCAAGACAGAAAGACCCTGTCTGCTGTAGGCCTACGGTTTTCCATCCCTCAATGTACCTTCTGCAGGAATCAGAGGAGTAGAAAAATGTGGCATAAAAAATGTCCGAGGCCTTTCTGTGCTGCACATGGTGATACCCCCAGAGGCAGAGGGGGTAACAATTCCGGAAGACACCCCTATAGAGGCAGAGGGGGTCCTCGTAACCAAGGCTCCAGGGACTCCTTCTCTGGACAGCCTTAGCAGCACTCCTGAGGATTGCTTACCTCTGGAAGCAGTCGGGAGTCATTTCTCTCTGCACCAAGCTGCCTGGCAATCTATCACCACTGATCTTTGGGTGCAGAGTATCATCACCAGAGGTTAAACCATTCCCCTTTCTTGTCAGCCAAATCTTCCAAGGAAACTTCCCAATGTTCCACCCAGTCAAAGGGAAGAAGCAGCTTCAAGGATTATAAAGCTGTCTCAAAAAAGAGTAATCCAACCAGTCCCACCAGACCAGCGTGGATCTGAATTTTACTTTAGATTCTATTTGGTGCCAAAAAGACGGGACTGGAGACCCATTTTGGATCTCAGCAGCTTAAACAGGTCTGTCACCAAAACCAAATTCCAGATGGTCATGGTTCAGTCCATTCTTCCCTTTTTAACAGAAGGCGATTGGATGTGCTCTGTAGATCTCAGGCATGCGTATTACCACATCAAGATGGACAAACGCTCCAGGAGTTTGCTTCGCTTTCGGCTAGGGGCCAGTCATTATCAATTTCATGCCCTGCTGTTCACTCTCTCTACAGCCCCCAGAGTGTTCACAAAATGCATGGCAGTGGTCACAGCTCACTTGAGACTAAAGGGATTCTGGGTGTTTCCATATCTGGATGACTGGCTCCTCACCGCCCCCACCGATCATCTTCTGGTAATAGCACTGCATTATAATCTCTCTCTGGCAAAATTGTTGGGAATAATGATACATTGGGAGAAATTGAACCTTACTCCTACACAACAAATAGAGTTCATTGGAGCGGTGTTCAATACTCAGTCCTGTCTGGTATCACTCCCACTTCACAGACTCCATCGATTGAGGCTTCAGTTCCAAGTGATACTCTCTCAAACAAAAGTCTCAGCAAGGGAAGTTCTTCAAGCCCTAGGCTCTATGGTAGCTTCCATCCCAGTAGTGCCATTAGCAAAGCTAGATAGGCGGATCCTGCATTTGTTCCTCCTTTGACTCAATGGTTCCCAAACTATCATCCACTTGGTTACCAGATTTGAATAACCAACTCCTGCAAACAAGACCTCCTTTGGTGGTTGAGACCAGACGTAGAACTTTAGAGTCGCTCATTTTAATCCCCTCAGCCCACAGCCACTGTGACCACGGATGCTTCCCTGATCGGGTGGGGGGGACATTTCCAGGGAAGACTGTCCAAGGCACATGGTCCACCTCAGAGGCCCACCTGCATATCAGTGTTCTGGAGCTGAGAGCTGTACTGTTAGCATTGCAGGCTTTCCATTTAGCTCTCCCTTCCGGGACAACTTCAATTCAGTCAGACAATATGTCAGTGGTCTGGTATCAACAAGCAAGGAGGAACCAAGTCCTACCCCCTATGTCTAGAAGCTATAAGAATTTGGCAGTGGGCGATAGCTTCCAACCGCTTTCTGATAACAATGCATATCCCGGGGAGCTCCAACATGATTGCGGACAAACTGAGCAGATGCATCCTCATACCTCACGAGTGGGGTCTCAGCCCCGAGGTGGCGTCAGAAATCTTCAGCCACTGGGGCAGCTTTGCTGCAATCTTTTCACCTCCCCATCAAACAACAAATGCAACAGCTTTTTTGCCCTACTTCTCCTGGAGGGGGTGTCAGAGGGACGCTCTAATCCATGATTGGCCCACAGGACTTCTTTGCTCTTATCCTCCCATCCCCCTGATTCCACAATTTCTAAAGAAAGCCCTTCGGTTGAGATGCAAGGTGATCCTCATAGCCCCATTCTGGCCTCAACAAGTTTGGTTCCCCTTCCTTCGGCCTCACCTAGTATACTTGCCATGGTTTCTGGACCCTCTAGCAGATCTGATTACTCACCCCTAAGGGTTGAGTCACCCAAATCTATCCAGTGTCAAGCTGACGGCTTGGTTTCTCCACTTCCACTAGTTGCCAGGCAAGCTAATCTCTCCTCGCCTGTTCGAGACATCATTCTGGCCTCTCACAAACCATCCACCAGAAGACTTTATCAGGATAAATGGAAAAGGTTCTCCATCTGGTCCAAAAATAACATGCTAGACCTGTATTTGGCTCCAGTAACTACAGTGCTTCAATACTTTTTTGATAATGGAGCCTCTGCGTCTACTGTATGAGTACATCTAGCGGCAATTTCCAATTTCCACAATGGTATAGATGGCACCCCTCTTAAAGCTTTACGCCTATGCAAGGCCTTCCTCAAGGGGACCTCTCATATCGGGTCTCCTGTCAGACAACCTGTGGAACCATTGAACCTCACTTTAGTCCTTCAGTCTTTGACTCAAAAACCTTTTGAATCTGCTGAAAAACGTGACCTAAAGTTTTTGTCTTGGAAATGCTTGTTCTTGGTAGGCATCACATCTGCCAGAAGGGTCTCGGAGCTGCAGGCATTGTGTATCAAGAGGCCCTATCTGGTCTTTCATAAGGACAGAATATCACTTCGGACGAATCCATCCTTCCTTCCCAAAGTTGTTTCTGAATTTTCCATAAACCAGACCATTGATCTAACAGTGTTCTTTCCGAATTTTGACAATAGAGGAGAGTACTGCCTTCACTCTTTAGACTTACATAGACAACTGAGATTTTACTTAGACAGGACCAAACTTATCCACAAATCGGAACAGCTTTTCATCTCTTTTTCTGGATCCAGAGTGGGAGAGGCTGTTTCCAAGGTTACATTATCAAAATGGCTAAGGGACTGCATACGATGTTCTTTGTGTTTCACTGTTGCAGTCATCACACTTAGGTTATCTGCCTGCAGGTAGCCCTCAGTCGGCCTGAATATCAGAGACTTAGTATTTCTGCATCGGTTGCTGTTGCTTCAGTACTGATGTCAGGTTGTCAGGGGTATAAAAACAGGCAGCTGACGCCATTACATTTGTCTTTCTTGCTGAGGAGCCTGAAGCAGAAGTAGTTCACACGAGTGCCAGTCGGCCGCTACCTGAGTTATCGTTTCCGAATTGAATTATCCTGAAGTCTTCTAAAGCTAAGTACTCCGTTGGGGACCCTTTTTTCTTGCTCTAACCGATGTCAGAAAAAGTTAACAATTGTCTTGCCTGTGGAAAGCAAATACCACACCGAGATTTCCATTCCTACTGCGTCACTTGTTTAGGCCCAGACCATGACGTACCTCGCTGTCGGTTTTCTGCCTTGTTCAACGCCCAAACTATTCGTCGTTGGGCCATTTTTGTTGCTAAATACTTTTGTTTTCGATCTTCATATTCCGAAATGGCTTCGGTAAGCCATCCGACTACCAATCTTCTGAAAAAAACGTAAGGATAAAGACAGAGACAGACCACACAGGTCCAAAGCTGCCGACGACACTTCCGTTAAGCTAAGTCGCCAGCCCGCTGGTACTCAGTGAGGCACTTTCGCAGCCCCTGATGCCCGCTTCAATGGATTCACAGGCCTCTACTGAGACCCGTTCAGAGTCCGGTATGCCTCAAGATTCTTTTTTGACTATGGAACCTGTGGATGTCTCTACCTTGGATGGGTCCGGAGCTGCTGAGCAGGCACTGGCTCCTGAGGACGTTCTTCGCACTACCGATGCTCAACACAAACCGACGACTTCTTTCCTGTCTTCAGTTTTGTCTAAAACTACCGAATTGTTAAGGCCAAGAGTACGAGCTATGCCTACAAAAACGACTACCAATGCGCATGCACCTGCTCCCTTGACTGCTTCTTTGTCACAACATCAAATGCTTAAAATGGTAAAAGACCTTATTGTGCTGATTAGGGGAAGTCAGCCTCCCCCAGCTAAGAGAAAAAGAGACCTGTCCCCAGCAGCTTCAACAGACCAAGAGTCCAACGACTCTGAGGTATCTGATTATGAAGACTTACCCATGTCTGCTTATGCGGAATCTGATGCAGAGGACTCCATTCCCTCTGCCTCCCCTCCAGAGGATTTTTCTTTTGGTGAAACCCTACATACTTTAAGAGAGCATTTCCACTGGGAATGCTAGGATTATCTTCAGTCCAAAAAGAGACTCAGAAAATTTTTAGATTTGCCACAACGTAGACCATTAGCTATCCCTCCTGTTCTGGATGTTGTGGATGATGTCTTTATGGAATCTAGTCTAACTCCTGATACTTTACCCCTGCTCCAAGGAAACCAGACAGGTACTACAGAGTCGCTGACTCTCACAAATGTCTTTTCAGAAATCCTACTGCTGACCCAGAGGTCATTTCCCAGGGGCCTAAAGGTATAAAAGCAACTACAGCTAGGAATCCCACCCCTTCGAACAGGGATTCCCTAGCTTTAGACAGATTGGGTAAAAAAGTATGCACCTCTGCAACTCTCGCCATTGGGGCATTGAATTGCCAATTTCACATGCTGAAATACCAGCAACATGTTATGGAACTTATTAAGCAAAAATTATCTGCCTTTACTGACTGTGCAGAAAACAAAGAATTACAGGAACTTATGCATTCTGCAAGCCAAGTCAGTAAGCATACCTTGCAATATGGCTTTGATGCCCTAGAAGCATCTTGCAGGACAGCAGTCACTGGTTCTGTACTGAGAAGACATGCTTGGCTTAAGGAGCAGACCTTGCCAGACCATGTCAAATCAAAGTTACTAGACGCTCCTTTGAAGAAGGACAATCTGTTTGGCACCAAAGCAGAAGAGGTTCTAAAAAAGATGGAAGAAAAAGCTAAGTCTATGCAGACAGTCAAAGATCTTTTGCAGGTGCAGCCTCCAAGATTCAGTAGGCGTTGCTTCTCGAAACATTGGTTCTTTCCAGCCCCCTCAAGGCCATCTCAAGCTAGACCCAGGGGAGACAGACCCCCCCCCCCAGGTTACAATCTCATGGTATGCAGAGATCTAAGCAATGGAGTACCTCCATTTCTAAAACAGGGAGTGCTAAGCTACCCCCTTACGGAAAGAATTCATAATGACTTCTCAACTCCATTGCTCACCTCTGCCCAAGTGCTCGTGCCCCTAGGAGGAAAACTTGCCCATCATGCAAAAAACTGGACCTCCATTACCAAAGACCGATGGGTCCTCAACATTGTATCCCAGGGGTACAAATGTTGCTTCCACACACTGCCAACTCCAAAAGGGTTCCCAGACCTTCCTCCAAATCATTGGACAGAGGCACAAAACCAAGTTCAATCCCTGCTCTCCATAAGAGCAATTCAACCTGTTCCTGCAGAACGGATGGGTCCAAGGGTTTTATTCCAGACTTTTCCTGGTACCCAGAAAAGAGGGCACTTGGCACCCAATCCTAGATCTTTCCATTCTAAATACCTTCCTGGTGGTACCAAAATTCAAAATGCTCACCCTTCAGCAGCTTCTTCCTATGCTGTCCAAAGATGCCTGGTTAGCCACTTGAGACCTAAAAGAAGCCTATCTGCACAGCCCTATCAGGGACTCATGCAGGAAATACCTACGTTTCAGGGCAGGATCTATGCATTATCAGTTCTCTGCACTTCCCTTTAGCTTATCCACAGCTCCCAGAGTTTTCACAAAATACCTGGCTCCAGCCATTGCCTATTGCAAACAGAAAAAAAATCAAATTTACCCTTACTTGTACGATTGCCTGATTCAGGCAAACAGTCAGGAAAAGCTGTTGCAGCACCTGACATTTGTAAAGAACCTTCTAACCTCCCTGGGGTACACTATTAATGAAAAGAAATCAAAATTGGTCCCCAGTCAAAAGATTGTATTCCTGGGAGCAAGCTTGGACACAGCATCCCAGATGGCATTCCTTACTCCAGAAAAGCAAGCCTATCTAACCGGCTACTTCACTCAAATGGCCACCAGAACCCAGCTATCCGCAAGGAAAATCCTGCAGGCCCTAGGGTTCATGGTCTCTTGCATTCTACTAATTCGTATACCAGACTGCATATGAGGAAACTTCTATGGTACTTAAAAAGCCTTTGGTGCCAACATTCTCAGACCTGGAAACTGTCATACCTGTAATACCTTGTCTAAGGACAGAGTTTCTTTGGTGGGCAGCAGCATGCAACCACAACAAGGGACTTCCCTTTACTCAACCCCATGCCATCCAGACTCTAACTACAGATGCATTAGACTATGCCTGGGGGGCACATCTGGGCGACAAATGCATTCAGGGCCACTGGAGCCCAAGTCAAATTCATCTGCTCATCAACCAAAAAGAGATGCTAGGTGTTCAGCATGCTCTGACAGCTTTCAGATCCCTACTGTCACCTGGACCCCTGCTAATAAAGACAGACAGCACCACAGTTATGTGGTACATCAACAAGTGGGGGGGGGGGGGTCATTCTTACCGACTCTGCAGGATAGGCATGGCCCTGTGGAGCATGGCCTTGGACATGCATATTCATCTGCAAGCTCAATTCCTGCCAGGCAAAAAAACTCTCTGGCAGACGACTTGAGCTGAAATCTCCT
The DNA here is from genome assembly GCF_019279795.1 of Protopterus annectens. Taxonomy (NCBI): domain Eukaryota; kingdom Metazoa; phylum Chordata; order Ceratodontiformes; family Protopteridae; genus Protopterus; species Protopterus annectens. The sequence goes on from NC_056743.1 coordinate 267,661,794, forward strand.
AGACCCACACAAGTGGCAGACCCCAACACTTTCAGCCTTCTAACCCAGAAATGAGGGACCCCGGAGGAGGACCTTTTTGCCTCCCCCCTTCAATCACCAGTTCAGCAAATTCTGCACCAGGACACCTCACAGCAGGGTCTGGAAAGTGGATGCCCAATCCTTCCAGTGAGTAAACCTCTCAATCTATGCATTTCCCCCTCTACCTCTTCTCACAAGAATATTACTCAAGATAAGACAGGGCAGACCAAGGGCAATCCTGGTTGCCCTGGACTGGCCACACCAGCACTGGTACCCACTACTGCGCAGCCTGCCACCAGTACCACCCTGGCACCTATCCCAGATCCCAACCCTCCTCACTCAGCAGGAGGGACAGGTCTTGCATCCACAACTGCAAACCCTGAATCTTGCAGCCTGGCTTATTCCTTGAATTCTCCCCCAGTGATCAGCCTAAGCAAGCAGGTGCTGGATACCATTCTTGAAGCAAGAAGACCCAGTATAAGGAAATCATATGCTGATAAGTGGAAAAGGTATTGTTCCTGGAGTCATTCTAAATCAGAGGCACTGCTCTCCTTACCTCTAATCCTGGATTACCTAGAAGATCTACTCCACAGAGGCCTTTCCTTCTCTTCCATTAAGATCCATGCCTCTGCCATCTCAGCTCATTACAACACTGTGCCACCTCTCTTCTCCCACCCTCTCATCAAACAGTTCCTGAGAGGGGCAAACAACTTAAGACCACCAAGGAGAGCCCCACCCCTGCTTGGGACCTTAACTTTGTACTGGAAAAGCCCACGCTACCCCCCCTTTGAGCCTGCAGCATCAGCAGAGTTAAAATTCCTCTCTTGGAAAACAGCCTTGCTCCTGGCCATCACTTCAGCTAGAAGAGTGTCTGAGCTACAAGCACTAATGGCTGTGGGATCCTTCATTATTTTTCTTGCTGACAGGGTCTCCCTTAGGACTAACCCTTCCTTTATGCCTAAAGTGGTGTCCAGTGTAGCTCTCAACCAGTCTAACCATTTGCCAATCTTCTTCCCTAATTTTCAAAATAAAGGGGAAAGGATCCTGCACTCCTTAGATGTGCACAAGACAGCTCAGATTCTATCTTGATAGGACTAAACCCTTTAGGAATTCTGACCAGTTACTAGTCAGTTTTGCACCAGGGGCAGAGGGCAAGGCCATTTCAAAACAAACAATTTCCAAATGGATAGCACACTGTATCCATTTTTGCAACAAGCACCATTGGAAACCAACCCCTCAGGGGGTCAGAACGCATTCCACTAGGGCAACTTCTACCTCTACAGCATTCCACAGGGGAGTCCCTGCCAGGGACATTCTGGAAGCTGCTACCTGGAGTTCTGTTCACACCTTCACCAAGCTTTACCACCTGCATATCTTTTCCAAATCGAGGGCGGGCTTTGCAACAGCAGTCCTGCAGGGCATTCTAGCCAGCCCCAACTCTTCTTGACTGCCTCCACCCATTCTTCAGCTTTGGGAATCAACCCAAGTGTGATGACTGCAACAGTGAAACATGAAGAATATAATACAGTTGTGTACACTTACCATAAATGTAGATGTTCGAGTGTATTCACTGTTGCATTCCTGGATGTTCTTCGTGTTTCACTGTTGCAGTCATTACATTTTGTTAATCTGCTGGCAGGTTGCTCTCAGTTGGCCTGAATTCCAAAGTCTTCGGTCCTGCGTCGGTTGCCATCTCCTCTTCCATGACGTCAGGTCGTCAGGGGTATAAAACATGCAGCCGACACCATTTTCTTTAGTCTTTCTTGCCATGCGGTGCCCGAAGCAGAAGCATTTCGCAAGTGCCGTTCGGCCGACTACTGAAATATTCGTGTTTGAGTTTCAAAACCGAAGTCTTCAATAAAGCTAAGTACCCCGTTGGGGAAACTTTTTACTTGCTTTTTACCGATGTCAGAAAAAGTTAATAATTGTATTATTTGTGGGAAGCAAATACCTCATAAGGATTTCCATTTATACTGTATTCCTTGCCTAGGCCCTGATCACAACGTGCCTGGCTGTCGGTTTTGTGCTAGATTTAACCAACGCACTATTAAGCGTCGGTATATTTTTGCATCTAAGTATTTTGGAAAAAGATTTAATTACCAAGAGATGTTGTCGGACAGCAATCCGGCTACCGGAGTACATAAAAAAAAACAAAGAAATGGACAGAGAAAGGCAGTCGAGATCCAAAACCGATGACGAAGCTTCTCCTAAGCCAGTCGCCAGTACTCTGAGGCGCTTTCGCAGCCCCTGATACCCACTACCTTTGAGTTGCAGGCCTCTACTGACACCCATGTGGAGTCCGGCATGCCGCAAGATACTCAAGGTATTGGACCGACGGATGTATCTCCTTTGGATGGGTCCAGAGCCGCTGAGCAGGCATCGTCTTCTGAGGGTGTATTCAAACCTCAACATTTTTATATCAAACCGACGAAAGCTGCAAAACCAAAGGCAAAGACCACCTTCTAAAACTAAAAAAACGATGCCTGAGCCATGTGCACAGGCCTCTATGCCTAAAAAACAGATGATCAAAATGGCTGAAGACCTTATTACCTTGATCAGGGGTACCCATCCCCCTCCAAATAAGAGGCCTAGGCAAGACACTGACTATGAATCTTCAGATCAGGTTTCTATTTCTTCTGATTCCTCTTTTGATCAGGAATTATCTTTACCTCCCTATGAGAATTCTGATGCTGAGGAGTCTATTCCTTCTGCATCTCCTCCTGAGGATTATTAATTTGGAGAAACCTTGCATACTTTGAGGGAGCATTTTCACTGGGAGAGTCAAGACTTCTCAGAATCAAAAAAGAGGCTCAGGGATTTCCTCCTCCTCCCTCAGCACAAGCCTTTAGCCATTCTCCCTGTGCTAGACATTGTGGATGATGTTTTTTCGGGGTCAAGTCTGAGCCCTGACTCTCTACCTCCGGCTCCCAGTAAGCCAGATAGGTACTCTCATAAATTTTTATTTAGAAACCCTGCTGCTGATCCTGAAACTATTTCACAGGGTCCAAAGGGAGTTAAGGCCTCAACAGCAAAAAACCCTACCCCCTCCGACAGAGATTCAGGGGCACTGGACAGATGGGGAAAAAAGGTTTATACATCTGCAACCTTGGCAATTAGGGCCGTAAACTGTCAATTTCATATGCTTAAGTGCCAACAACATGTTATGCGATTGCTGAAATAGAAAATGATGTTGATTTCAGAATGTACTGAAAATAAGGAATTGCAGGAATTATTGCATGCAGCTGAACAAGTTGGAAAGCATACTTTGCAATGTGGGTTTGATTCTTTAGAGGCCTCCTGCAGGGCCGCAGTTACTGGATCTGTGATAAGGAGGCATGCCTGGTTAAAGGAACAAAATTTGCCTGATCATGTTAAAGCTAAATTACTAGATGCACCTTTACAGCATGACTGATTAAGGCAGAAGAGGTTTTAAATAAAATGGACGACAAAGCTAAGTCTATGCAAACTGTTAAAGATTTATAATAAGTGCAGCCACCAAGATTCAGTAGACAGTGGCCTACAAAAAAAAAATGGCCCTTTCCTGTGTCAGACAGAGCTCAAAGGGGCAAATCCAGATGCCCTAAGGGTTCCAGGTACCAGGCTCAAGACTCATATAGGTCAAAGCAATGGGGTGCATCCACCTCCAAATCTGGAGGAGATAAAGCGCAAACCTACAGAAAGCAATCCCAATGACTTCCCTCTCACACCAGACACTTATCTTTTGGCAGCACCCATAGGGGGAAAATTAGCACGTTTTTCTCAAAATTGGCAGTTAATAACCCAGGACAAGTGGGTACTGAGCATCGTATCACAGGGATACAGATTCCATTTCCACACTCTGCCAATGACAAATGGTTGGCCAGACTTGCCAAAAAAACAATGGGCAGAGGCAGAGAAACAGGTTACATCCCTCATGGATATGGGGGCCACTCAGACAGTACCAGAACAGGAAAAAGGACAAGGTTTTTACTCAAGACTGTTCTTGGTACCCAGAAAGGACAAGGCCTGGCGGCCAATACTGGTTTTATCAATTTTGAACACATACCTGGACATTCCAAAATTTAAAATGCTCACTTTGCAACAGCTTCTGCCCATGCTGGGCAAGAATGCTTGGCTGGTGACTTTAGATTTAAAAGAAGCATACCTGCACTTCCCAATAAGACAGTCGTGCAGAAGATACCTCAGATTCAAGGCTGGCTTAATGCGTTACCAATTCTCTGCACTGCCCTTTGGCTTATCTACTGCGCCCAGGGTCTTTACAAAGTGCCTGGCACCAGTAATTGCATTTTGCAGACAAAGAAGTATTCAAATATATCCTTACTTGGGCGACTGTCTCATTCAAGCAGAGAACAAGGACACTCTTCTACAACACCTGGTGTTTGTGAAAAGGCTTCTAGCATGCCTAGGGTACACAATAAATGAAAAGAAGTCACAACTGGTACCCTCTCAAAAGATAACATTCCTGGGTGCAAGCTTGCATACAACTGCCCAGATGGCTTACCTCACGCCAGACAAGCAAAGGCAACTGACTACTTACTTCAAACTGATGGCGACAAAAACCCAGTCTTCTGCAAGACAAATTCTGCAGGCTCTGGGCTTTATGGCATCCTGCATCCTACTAATTCCATATGCAAGACTGCATATGAGGAAACTTTAATGGTACCTAAAAAGTTTATGGAGTCAACATGCACACAGTCTGGAGACAATGATTCCTCTCATCCCCTGCCTGCAACAGGAGTTTCTCTGGTGGGCAAAGGCCTGTCACCAAAACATTGGACGGCCCTTCACCCTAACCCCTGCCAGCCAAACCTTAACGACAGATACATCAGATTATGCCTGGGGGGCCCACATGGCAGGAAGATGCATTCAGGGCATATGGGCACCAAATCAAATGCATCTACATATCAACCAGAAAGAGATGCTAGCTGTTCAAAATGCCCTAACAGCCTTCAAGGATTTACTTCATCCAGGACAACTACTGATAAAGACGGACAACACCACAGTCATGTGGTATATAAACAAGCAAGGGGGCACACACTCATACCCCCTTTGCAGATTAGCCATGGCACTGTGGGACACAGCTTTGACCTACCAAATAAATCTTCAAGCTCAATTCCTATCAGGAAAATAGAACACTCTGGCAGACGATTTAAGCAGAAACCTGATGGATCCTCACAAGTGGAAACTAAATCCACAAGTATTCAGCATGATAACAGAGAAATGGGGGGAGCCCAGACATAGATCTATCTGCCTCTCCGCAAAATTATCAATTGAAAAGATTCTGCACAAGGACTTATCACAGACAAGCATGAAAAGTGGACGTCCTATCCTTCAGTTGGAAAAACCTGTCAGTTTACGCCTTTCCTCATCTGCCTCTTCTACCCAAGGTCCTCCTAAAAGTCAGACAAGAGAAGCCAAAGATGATTTTAGTTGCCCTGGACTGGCTCCGCCAATACTGGTACCCAATCCTAAGGAACTTGTCTCAATACCCAGCTTGGATCTTGCCTCAAAGACCACAACTACTGTCCCAGCAAAACAATCAGATCCTGCACAATCAACTACAGACTTTGAACCTGGCAGCATGGCTAATCATGTAATCATACGAATGACACCTCTCAGTAAAGTTGTGATGGATGTCATTTTGGAAGCCAGAAGGCCTAGTACTAGAAAATCTTATGCTGACAAATGGAAGAGATTCTGTGCTTGGAATCAAGCACAAGGAACTGATACAGCAGAACCACATATTCCTCAGATATTACAATACTTAACTGAGATGCTTGACAAAGGCCTATCTTTCTCATCAATCAAAATCCATGTCTCTGCCATTTCAGCTCATTACAATACAGAGCCACCTATCTTTTCTCGTCCTTTACTAAAGCAGTATCTTAGAGGAGCCAAAAACCTACGACCTCCTAGAAAATCACCATTACCTGCATGGGACCTCAATTATGTGTTGGAAAAGCTCACCCTGCCTCCATTTGAACCAGCTGCTACCGCTGATATAAAGTTCTTATCATGGAAGACAGCTCTGCTACTAGCAATTACTTCAGCAAGAAGAGTTTCAGAGCTACAGGCCCTCATGGCTGTAGAGCCTTTTATCATATTTTACCCAGACAGGGTGTCTCTGAGGACAAATCCTACCTTTATGCCTGAGGTGGTTTCCAGTGTGGCTCTTAACCAAACTATTCATCTGCCAACTTTTTCTCCAAATCCGCAGAATAAAGGGGAGAGAATTCTGCATTTCTTGGACGTACACAGACAGCTAAGATTCTACTTGAGCAGGACAAAAGCTCAAAGAAAAACTGAGCAATTACTAGTGTCATATGCTGCAGGATCAGAAGGAAAGGCTATCTCAAAGCAGACAATTTCAAAGTGGATAAGCCACTGCATCCATTTCTGCTACTTACATCATGGTAAACCTGTGCCCAAGGGCATTAGGTCTCATTCCACCAGAGCTGCAGCTACTTCGGCAGCCTTTCTCAGAGGAGTACCAACCAAAGACATTCTAGAGGCTGCTACTTGGAGGTCTGTTCACACCTTTACAAAGCATTACCATTTGCCTCTCTACTCTAAGTCCAGGGCAGGCTTTGCCACTGCAGTGCTGAAGGGCCTTATAGCCGCACCTAATGCTGTTTAGCTCCAGCCTCCCAACCATAGCTTTGGGATTCTACCCAAATGTAATGACTGCAACAGTGAAACACGAAGAACATAGTACAGTTGTGTACACTTACCATAAATGTAGATGTTCGAGTGTATTCACTGTTGCAGTCCAGGTTACCCTCCCACCATCCCCCTGTCATTCTACAGTTTATCTTTCCTTCTCTATCTCCTACAGCCTATGTGGTGTATTTGCTTGTCGATGAAGGTAAAGTTTATATTGATGCATGTATATAGATATATTTATATAATATTGCTACCTTTTTGGGGGCACCTGACATTGGGTCAAGAAAAACTAAAGAAAATGGCGTTGGCTGCATGTTTTTATACCCCTGACAACCTGACGTCATGGAAGAGGAGACAGCAACCGACACAGGACCCAAGACTTTGGAATTCAGGCCGACTGAGAGCAACCTGCCAGCAGATTACCAAAATGTAATGACTGCAACAGTGAAGACACTCGAACATCTACATTTATGGTAAGTGTACACAACTGTACTTTTCCCACCCTACAGCCCCCTTGTCTCTCTCTCTCTCCTCTCTATATCTATTACTCATCCCTTACAGGCACAACTGTACTTTTCCCACCCTCCAGCCCCCTTGTCTCTCTCTCTCTCCTCTCTATATCTATTGCTCATCCCTTACAGGGCTATTGGTATTTACTTTTTACTGTTGGTGTTTTTTCCACCATAACTTAGCTCCCTATTTGGTGGGCTCCTGACATTTGGGGCAAGAAAAGCTGATGTAATGGCGTTGGCTGCCTACTTTTATACCCCTGATGACCTGATGTAGGTACTGAAGCGACAGCAACCGGCACAGAAATACTAAGTTTATGGTATTTGGGCCGACTGAGGGCTACCTGCAGGCAGATAAGTCAAGTGAGATGACTGAAACAGTGAATACACTTGAACATCTACATTTATGGTAAGTGTACAGAACTGTACTTTTCCTCTATTCCCTGAGTAAAAAAAATCTATGCCAAAAGTTAAAGCTCACTCCACTAGATCTGTGGCAACATCTGTGGCTTTCCATTCCAGGGATGAGATCTGCGCAGCAGATACTTGGGCTAAACTTCGTACCTTTATCAATCATTACAAGTTGGATTTGGTCTCCAGAGGAAGAGCTGCCTTTGGCTCAATGGTACTCAGGAATGTTCTTCCATAAGGGCTGCCCATGGACCTCAAGGTAGCTTGGGATTCTGTCTCATCAGTGATGAATGAAAGAAGATAAACAACATCAGATAAAGAAATTATGTCTTACCATAACGTTCCATCTGTGTTGTTTTAATCTTTTTCATTCATCACTTCCCACCCTCCTTTCCCCTCCTAAGACTCCTGGGGATGCTTTGGGTCTAAGGGGTTCCCTAAGGTATTTGTGCAGAAGTGGCCTAAGCTTTACTTATTTTTCTCTAAAACTCGATCTGAGGTAACAGGGAGAACGGCATTCTGGGTAGAGACTTAGCTCGAGAGTTGTTTGGCTGGCTCGAGCTTGGTAAAAAGGCCGACTCTGTTCTGAGGGCTCGGAACTGAACCATCAGTGATGAATGAAAGAAGATAACACCGATGGAACGTTATGGTAAGAAATAATTTCTTTTTTACTGAGTTGCCATTCTGCAAGAAGTAAAATTGTGAGTCTTTCTCATGATTAGTAAAATTTTCCATTGCTAGATTTGCAATCCCTCCAGTTTAAATTCATTTAGTGGAGTACATTACACAAAGATACAGTTGTGCGTATGCCTTTAATCATCAGCTGAGTGCAGTCCATAGAGATTTTGCATATTCTTTTTTTTATTTTCACTGCCTGCTGACCATTATACCCTGTCTGGGTTAGTTGGCCCATTTGTTCCTCATTCTGCAATGAGAGAGTCAACTGAGAGGACCTGTCATTTAGGCAACCATAGAGGTTGTATGTTTTTTGCAGTTTTTAGCAGCCCTAACTGCACTTACTCATTTCCAGTAGTATGCTAAGGGTTTGTGCTATACAGACTGTCAGTGAAAGAGTATCACTTTGTGAGTAACGTAACCTGTCAGGACAGACCTGACCTCTTGAAACCATCACTCATATGATAGCGTTAGTCAGCCTTGGGAATTCAGCCATGATAATGCACACCCCAGGCACGAGCTCCCTCACTTTCCTCCAGAGCTGACAAAAACATGCTAATCCTATCCTTCCCCAAAACAGCTCCAGTAAGAGGTTAAATTGCTAATCAAACCCAGGTCACCTGATTAGTCAGGGTTTTTCTCCCTGTATGCCAACAGAGCTGACTGAGTCTTGAATATTATTCTGAAAAATGTGGTCAGTTTTATATGGTTTTAGATGCATAGTGCCACACTGCTTGGTACTGCCAGTAGACCTACACTGACATTTAGCTGCTCTGTTTTTTTTTTTTTTTTTATTTTATTTAGTTTACAACACTTTTATTCATTTTGTCATCTTTTTCAGACAAAAAAACCCTTGTATTTTTGTCTTTTAACTTCATCTTAAAGTGCTTATCAGCTAAGCACTGTATAAATAAAAACTGCAGTAAAATTAAAAAAGATTAATAATGAGAAAAAAATGAAAAAAAAAAAGGAAAATAACTAGAGGAGTAAGAAAGAGGTAACTGGAACATCTTTTGGGAAGTGCAATTTGTTGGCTGATTTTAAAAATTCCCTACAGAGTACCCTGTTGGAAATATTAGGGGGGCAAATGGCTATAGCTAAGGAAATTATTCTTCTGAGTTGGGACTTGAGTTTAATTCTGTTGGCTGCCAAAAAAGCATTACTAGAATATGAAAATCAAAATCTAAACCAACTGTATTTGAAGTATTGAATATTGTAAAATAGATGAAATAATTGTAGGTGGGATCTTTAGAAAATGGAAGGAGGAAATTACAGAGACGTAAATGGTGTTTATTGGAACATTGCAGGCAGAGTAATGTTCAGGAGGAGGGAGGTTTATGGGGAAGGCAGGAATTGAACAATTTATGTAATGTTGGACTGAATTACAACTGTTTATAAAGAAAGACATCTGTCACCCCTGGGCTTCCAGATACTGGCCAGGGCTGTTGTCATCCCTATAGTGCCTTTTTAGACAGTGTTTCAAAGACCAAATTACTACTGTAACAGCTACAAACAAATGCAATCTGAGGGTCGTGCAGCTCAGTGCTACAAGGCTAAATCTCAAAATGCACTCCTTAAAATGGAGAACATCGACATTTGTGCTGTAACAGAGACCTGGTTCAAGGCAGCAGAAAGCACCCCTGCACTACCAGGCTATAACTCATTTCACACCTTTCGGCCCCAGAACTTGGACCAAAGCTCCAAAGGCTGTGGTGTTTCCCTATTCATAAAGGATGTGCACACCTCCAGACTGGTAGCCCAACATAACGCATCAGAGATACTTCAGGTGCAGCTAACATTGGGTAAGACAGCGATTCAGGTCATAGCCTGCTATAGGTCCCCAACCATGTCCCAAGACTTGCACTCCATGTTCTTAAGCACCCTGGAGAATATTAGGGTCCAGCCTAACACTCTCGTACTGGGCAACTTCAACTACCCCTCCATTAACTGGGAAAACTACTCCTGTACCAATACACTTGTCCGTTTCCTGGAATTCATTAATTCCAATGCCCTGGACCAGCTCGTTCTTACCCCCACTTGAGGTAGCAATATCCTTGACCTGGTCATTACTAACACGGGCAACCGTTGCTTTACACCAATAGTCAACTCCTCCCTGGTTAGATCCGACCGCAAACTAATCACCTTGAAAGACCACATCCCATTAAACCCATTGTATTTGTTATTGCCTGTCCCTTATTATAATTTGATAACCTAATTCTGTCCCCATTTCTCTCCCCCCTTAAACTACTCACCAGGCTAAAATACCTTTTGACATAATTGCTTAATATTGAGTGTACTGATAACTGCTTGCACTCATTTTAGTATCATATTAGTAAGTTTTAATTAGTTTACTGGTACTTTTGTGGCAGAAGAAGGTTTCCAGGCTACTTATTTTGTACTGAACTTTAAATACTCAGTAGCAAGTCCACCCAAATCTTATGCTAAAAATGAACTCCAAACAGTTATAGTTGCCCCTGCCAGCAGAATTATGCATGTCAGTATCATGGACAAGCACTTCCCCATAACTTCTCTAGCCAGCCTTATTGAGATGGGTGTCTTGAGACAGTTTAAGAATTGTGTTTAATAATCGTCTATTACAGCATAACACAGTGTGCAGGAGATGTACATATGTAATATCCTTGGAGGCAAAAGTCTCCTACACAGTAAACTCAGACACCAAAATCATCAGCAGTGCACTACACATCACACCACTCCAAGGCAAGTACAATATAGATAATCCATCACATGCCGAAGTTCTAAAGATTAACTTGCCTATACCTCAAAGACCTCCAAAACACAACATAGGCACAAAACACACTCCATAATTAAGCCTACTTCCTCACATAGCACAAGGAGTCCCAAAGTCATGGATGCTGAGTCCGTAAGATGGGCATTGATCCAACCATTCGTTCTTTTGTTATAGGCAACTCCATTGTAAGACAAACAGATGTGCCTCTTATCAGGCTGAGCAAGGAAAGAGTGACAGTTAGTTGCTTGCCTGGATCCATCAGATCACACGTGCACTCAAGTCCTTGACCAGCAAGCACCAGTTTGACTGTGTCATAGTTCATGCTAGTGTCGTTGAATTCAGGTGATGTGAAGAGAGACATGATGGAGTTCTCAGACTGTGTCCAAGGCAGATATGAGACTAGCATTGAGCAGCATTTTACGTCCTTCAAGGATGATGCCACAATATGAGCAAGAAATAGACCTCAATAAATGGCTTAGTTTTTGGTGTCATTCAAAGGGGTTCCAATATTTTTCAGCTTGGGAGGATATGATTGACAGACCAAATTGATGGCCTGCATCTGCCCCCCAGTTTTTCAGTTACTGGCAAAGTCATTGTCCACCTCCATAGTACCTTTTTTAGGCAGTACCAACATAACAAAACAAGCAAAGGAAAATATGAAGGTGTTACTGATCAATGCTAGGAGCCTAAACAAGAAACTCCACTCCCTGCAAGCCGTTCTCACCCTGGAGAATACTGAAATCTGCGTAGTGGCTGAGACATGGTTTAAAGTAGGAGAGGACAATCCAGTTAGACCAGCTACTGCACAGTAGGGGAAAAAGGTGAAAGTGTCTCAGTCTTCATCCAGAAGAGACTCGCATCAAGGCTGGTAAAGCAGCATGATCCACTAGAGCTTCATCATGTCCAAATAACCATTAGAAAGGTCCCATACCATATACTAGCTAGCTATAGAACTTACTCTATGACACAAGGAAGCCACATTGCCAGGAACTAGAATCACTCAGTATTAAACCTACACCACCACTACTAGTGCACAAGCACAAAGATTTCTGGACTTTGTCAATTGAGTTGCCCTGGAGCAAGTAATCAGAGTACACATAGATGGAAAAGTATGTTGGATCTTGTCTTACTAATATGAGAGCATATTGCACATCTTGCACTATCCTGTGCATATTTTCATCACTTTTTAGATATGACCATAAAGTAGTGTACTTGTAAATAAAACTGAAACCAGAGATCCCTTCCTCCCAAGGTACCTTTAGAAATTTAAGACAAGCTGCCTACTACTAAGTGAGATATGCACAAGCATCTTAATAAAATCCACCAAAGCCATTTTTGAGGCTAACACATCTATCCAAGACAGTCACAAGGCATTTTTTATGTCTGTAATCCCAAAGTCACAATGTAGCAGTGCGCTGAGCTGATTGTGAACGATATTGCCTACACTGAAGTTGAAGATATAACAAACCTACTGGCTGATTAAATTTAGCTCTAAGTTTACTCATCTCTCCCCTCCATCTGTCCCTCAAGGTATACCTGAAACTGGCTTGCCTCCAGCTATCACACAAGACCAAGTCCTAATAGTGCTCTCAGAAGCTAAAAATATTGCATTGTTGGGTCCAAACAATATCACTAGATGCATCTTAAATAGCATGAAGCACGATTTAGCCACACCCCTAACAATACTGTTCAATCTCAGCCTTCATACATGTTTTGTACCAAGAGAATGGAGAACAGCTGCAATCATTCCCTTGCTAAAGGGAGGACCTTCCATATACCCATAAGTCTGACCAGCCTTGTATGCAAAGCCATGGAAAGACTTACTATGGAGCTAATCAGTCAGGACACAGGGAACCTCCAGACACTGGACCCCTCGCAGTTTGCATTCGTCAAGGGCAGGTCATACTTGCTCAACATTGTGGATTTTTTTGAAAAGTTCACCAAAGCAATGGATGGAGGCAAAATGGTACATACAGCATACCTCAGCCTGGCCAAAGCTTTTGACACAATGCCCCTCTCAGGCATAGTAGAAAAGCTAAATAAACTGGGAATAAACCCCTAAGTAACCTGCTGGATTGTGAATTGGCTCACAGATAAGATGCAGATAATCAAAATAGGGGAAGTTACCTTCACAAAGAGACCAGTCACCAGTGGAGTCCCCCAAGGTTCTAAACTGAGACTTCTCCTGTTTAGCATCTACTTTTCTGAAGTAAAAGCCTCTACCAAATGGATCTGGATGACTATGCCTGCAGATGACTACAGGCTAGGAGCAGTCAGTGAATCCCCAAATGATTTAGCCATCCTCCAGGTAGGTTTGTCCCAAATAAATAACTGGTGCCAAAATCAGGGACTGAAACCTAGATGGTGAAAAAAAAAAGTATTGTATCCTTTGGGAAGTTATGTACCCCAGGGAATTACCACATTGGCAATACATCCCTAAGAGTTGACTCAGTTTCTTGGGATTTGGGAATTTGTGTACAGTGACCTAATGTTTGACCAACATGCATACATTGCACAACTTATAAACAAAGAGATTGTGCCTAGATCTAGGGATGTCATTGTTCCCCTTTGCTAAGCCGTCATCAAGCCAGTCATTGAAAATAATGCCCCTTTGGCATTTATCTCTCCAGACACATGCAACAAGTGGAATGCTCACAGAGATACTTTTACTAAAAGGATACAAGGCCTAAACATGTCCTACATGAACTGACTCAAAGCCCTGTCACCATACTCTGTATCCTACAGACTGCTAAGAGTTGACCTGCATGTGGTATTCAAGAAGTCCTCTGACCCATTACTGATGAATTTACTGCACATCAGCAAGTCAAGTGGCATCAGAAATACTCGATCTAGGGATCTAAACCTCAACAGAACGGTTTGGGGGGATGTGTATATCTTGCAGGGGATACTGCTGCTGTGGAACAGACTCCCCATTGACAAAAATCAAAGCTCATCCCTGTTCATATTCAAGTGCATCTTATATTTATGAATGGGAAATAGAAATTTTACCCCAGGGCTGCCCTCTGTACTACTAATGGACAGAGGCAGCTCTTAAATGCTTAATCCCATGCATGGATCCCCTCAAATTATTTATGGTATGATCCCAGTTATTCTCATTAGTGGTAATGTGCATAATTATCAGCCATGGACATGGGTAAGACCAATCTATAACCAAATGGAATAGGTTATTTTGAGTACAAAACAGAAATTGGCTGAGCTTAAAATGGCCCACCACTAGCCTAGTACTTACCTGTGATCTTATAAAATGTTAGTATGTTTTTTCCATTAATATGTGTGTGCCTTTGTTTTAAGTGATAGTTTAATAAAGGTGTTCACATAAAAACATGACGTAATCATATCTTTCATCTCTTTCTGATTTTGCAGAGCACCCCTGGTTTTGCCTCATATTTGTGCCATCTCCCTCATAAAATGTTTGATTTTGTGATAAATCGGTAAGAATTACAATCAGTAATTATATACATTAGAATTTCATACTCTTTATTCTTCAGAAATTAGTATTGATGGTAATCTTGTTGCTGTATTAACTTTGAGGGAATCCGAGTAATATTTAGAAATCAGTGATTTTGAACTCTTTTTTTACACATCTCCATTATTTTGGCTTTGTCCAGAATTATTGAACAAAGAAATTGAGTTATGGACATATTCAAGGAGATACATAGAGTAAGAATATACAAACAAAGTTTTAAAATATAAATGAGGTTAATAGATGATGCATATTCTGTTGACAGTCGCACAAATGTTTGAAATTGTGCTGTCTACTTTCCCTACTTGCTGTTAGCTCGTGTAATATGTTTTATAAGGCTGACCTTCCCGAAGTCTTCGCCTGAGCATTTTATTTGTGTACCTTAAAGTAGTATAGAGATACTGACATTTGTAGATAGTCACATTCTGGACAGCATGCCACAGTAAACATGATAAGCATTTTTCTGTAACCCTCTAAACTCATTCCACTGCAGCAAAAGCTATTTTTGCTCCTTCTTTTACTTTATAATGGTGCTATAAAATATATTTGTGTGGATATACAACTTGGTCTTCCCTGAACACTTTTGTGAGGCAGTATAAGCTAGACATTGTTTCCAGGTTCAGGTCTTCCTTCATGAGTGCTGTCATCTCTGGTATGTCCTCATGGTGGTGATCATCAAAGAGGATAATCAAGGGATTTTGCTGTGAAGATTTCCCAAGATGGGCCTCCCCTCATCAGATATAAGTTATGTACTTAATATAATGATAGATCTGTAAAAGAAGGCCCATCTTTGATAGCATAACTTCCCTCCACCCTCTACCTTATGCTGTCCTTTTTTCAGTATCTCTGCTTTCTTCTCTCCTCACTTGTTTTCATT
The DNA here is from genome assembly GCF_019279795.1 of Protopterus annectens. Classification (NCBI taxonomy): domain Eukaryota; kingdom Metazoa; phylum Chordata; order Ceratodontiformes; family Protopteridae; genus Protopterus; species Protopterus annectens. The sequence continues at coordinate 267,677,180 of NC_056743.1, forward strand.
TTCCATTTGTTGAGTACTGTTTCTGGAAAAAGTGGATACTGAGATGATGCACAGTGGAAGGAGAAGGTTACTAGGCTGCCTAAGACATTTTATTTGCAGGATGGTCATAATGTCTGTGACATCAGTCCCAAATAGTCACCAATGGCAGAACTTGTTATGTATATGTCATTATGGTAAGTACATAGTTTTCATTTTAATGGTAACTGAAATTTTAATAACAGGTGCACTTGTCCTGTATATTTTTTTTCTCTCCCTGAATATCTGTCTTCTCCTTCGTTTCTCATACTTCATTTTGAGCTGAAGAAATAACAGCGAGAGCTTTACTTGCTGAATTTACTTATGTGGGCATGAATTTGATCCTTTATCATTTGTACTAATTTTATACATGTGTTTATTTAGAATATTTTCTAATTTTTACGCTAGTATTAGTTTTTTTATTTTTTATTTTTAAGTACTGCTTTTAATGTTCTACATTTTGAGCTAGGTAACTAAATAATGTAACTAATCTGTAGTTGACAAATTTAAGTAATACTGATTTAGGACTTTACAGAATTTTGAAATATGCCATGTTTATTAATAGTTACAAGCAACACAAAACTGAAGCTAATATTTATGATCTATCAGAGAGAATTTCTTGGTGGTTTGCAGAGTATTAGTAATCTGAAATGATAGTTTTGTTTTTGCCTGTTTTGCTATTGAGTGTGTTGTTTATTTGAGAAACTGAAAAATATTAAACTTTAAACCACTTTTATAAAACTGAACACATTGTGGAAAGTAGTAACCATCCAGAATCTTATTGGTTGCTTTTGTTCTTCTAGCTTTCAGTGATGGCAGTCAGAAAGATCTATTAAACCTTATTGGCACAATTCCAGTTAATTATCAAGGTATGTTATATAGTAACTGCTACAAGTCTTCTGTCAGTATGGGCCAGTATATTTGAAACTTAATTATGCTCGAAAATTTTAGATTCTTACCTCTTAAGAAAACTGTAATGTGTTTGTTAATTTAGAAAGGGAGTGCACAAGTGAAATGAATATCATGCATTTCTGTCTTTGGAGTCTTCAAGTGATGCACAGCTGATTATGCTTTGCGATATTGTAATAGCTGCAGAATACATATATCCAGTTTGGGATGTGGAAGAATACTGTTCCTCACAAATGAATCACCAGGAAGTTTGAAGGTGATCGTTTGTGAGACAAGGCTATAATTGGTTTACTTTGATTGTGATACATATCTACAGCTGTTATCACCCTGCTGCCACTTAGTAAAGCCCAGTGTAATGAAGACGTGCATACCATGAAGCCACTGTGGACTTTACAAACAAGGATAAGTACCAGGAACTGCTCATACTACTCATGATAGTAATCTTTTACTATATGTGAGTACTACAGAGAATAGAGCTGTTTGAACGTTATTGATAGCACTACAGTAACATGTTTAATAGATTATCTAAGTGCATGAGCACTATAAATAAGTCAGCTGCACAGGTAGATAATATATAAGGTGCAGCCAGTATCACCTACACATGTTTAGTAGACATGCATGGTACATAGAAAGATGTGCAATAAGATGGCAAGTCTGTTGTGTAATTTGCATAGATTATTTTTGAAATTACCAGCAGTACCTTTTCTCCTTTCCAGAATGCCGCGGTGGTACGGCAGTAGCATTGTTACCTCACAGCAAGAGGTTCTCCCGTTCGATTCTTGGCATGGCTTGGGAGTGCCTTCTGTATGGAGTCTGCATGTCCTCCCCACAGTTGGGTAGCGTTCAAAAGACATGCATGCGTAAATGGGCATGCCTTCATTGAAGGTTGGGCGTCGAGCTGGCACCTCGGCGTTTTGTAAAAATCTACTGCCAATCATTAGTGGACCGGAGTTCTGCTGTGGCGACCCCATACCTGGAAAAAGCCGAAAAACAAACAACCTTTTCTCCTTTCCCCGACAGCTTAGCTACATCTGGAATAGGTTATTGTGTCTTAGCTGCACTTGAGAGATGCATCATTGATGCCAAGTTGCAGTCATTTGCAGTGTAGGTGTAGCTGCACACACACACACACACACACACACACACACACACACACACACACACACACACACACACATTCCTGCAGAGGTGCTGAAGAACAGCCTCTTCTGCAGGATATTATATAGACTCATGACTATGTTATTATGGACAGATTTCATTGTACAACATATAGTAGCATATAGTGAGCAGTATAGGATACAGACTGAAAACACAGACTGTAGTAGGTGTACATCCAAGAACAATGCTTTCGTACAGCTAAGCCGAGAGGAACGGCATGAGTCAAGTGAACAATTAAACATTCTTCATGCAAATTGTTTAAGGAATTGTTAGTACCACAGTTTCTCGTGGCTTGATTAGCAGCCAGACATGTCTTGATGTGATACACTGCTCTGTGGGAAGTGCAGAAAGATAATGTCCTACAGAGCATTGTTGCTTTCAGGCAAAATGCCAAAGGAACACCACAAAGTGCTGTCAACAATTGCCAAGAGAGTACCCTTGAGAACAGATGTGCACTGTGACAAGTTGTACACCAAAGACAGTCCGCACTGCTAGTAGCCTTGTGAACTGGGTATTGCAAGGTATGATGCTGCATTGCCCTGAACAAACCTAGCAAGACCTTTGTGTAGGATTATGTGGAGAATACGTGTCAATGTAAATAAGAAAAGTCAAGTAAATTTAGCATATAAAAAAGAAAAGTACACCACTGTCTAAGAAATGGCATGTAGAAGAAGAACTTGAAAAAGAATGAACATAACATGGAAGTTGCATAAAAATGTGCACACATGCTAGCATCAAATACAGTATGGCTCCTGCTCTTGCGGTGGTAGCAAAATGGCTTACCTGGGTTTTTAATTATAGCTAAACAATCAACACTGCTGATACTGTCTAAAGCTGTGAGTATAGTGGGTCACAGTCTTATGTTACCCAAGTTTCTTCCTTGAAACCATCACTTTGCATGTGCCAGTATCTCAGCTATGCATACTGTAGTTTCTCATATTCTTTTCCTCTCTAGTGAAATGACATGGCTGTTCAACTTTCTATCCATAAATCATTCTTGCTTTTGTTTGTTTTCTGTGACGGGCATATACTGTACCCCTTCCTGCATAATATTTGCCTTGACTAATCTGTGTTGCTCAATCCATTGTGAGACATTATTTGACTCCTTACCTCCAACTCCATCTCATTCTTTTGGGGATCTTCTTTCTTTTTAGATTAGCTCTTTTCATTATTGTTCTGAAAGTGCAGTATCATCACTGAAACTATGAAGGCTTGTCAGTGTTTTGTTACAGAAGTACTGCAGCCTCAAATTCTGTGAATAAAATGAGATGGTCACACCTAACCTATGCGAAAAACAATTGTCACACACTCCCTCATACTCCTCCCTCTCTTTGTAAAAGGGTAGACCTTTGACTGCTTAATCTGTCCTAGCTCCAGTTGGCCATCTGGAACCTGTAAACTGTTTCCAGGTGAAGATCACCAATATGTACTGGTCTGTTCATAACCCAAGTTATCAGAAGCCTGTGATTGATTTCCTGAGTCAGCATTTGCTTGATATTATGAAATGGCAGCTACCACACTGAAGTACATCACTAACAACCTTCTGCACAGAATCATGTGTTATTGCATACGTTTTCTGAAAATTCACACATATACCTGCTGCTTCTGCTGAATTTTACAGTTTGTCCCCAGCTGGCGACCAGCGGAGTTGGTTGGCCCTGTAGTTGGTATGATGCTGTGGGTGCCACTGGATTCTGGACTTTCTTCATTACACCTTTCCATGTTGTTCTGTCCATGGCAGTGTTTCTGGCCTCTTGTAGGCCGAGTCACCAGCTTCTCAGGTAATCTTCAACCTGTTTAACCTATGTCTTCTTTGGTGCAGATTTGTGAACTCTCCACTTCACTTGATGCTGTCTCCATAATAGTCTGTATGGCAAGTGGCAGGTGTCCATCCTGCACGTGTCCAAACTAGTGCAGCTTCTGATTGTTGGCTATTGATCACATTTGGTCCAGGTGCTCTTGCTTCTAATGCAGTCATGAAGCAATATTCCCAAAATTTGGTACAAGCATCGCATTTGCAAAACCTCAAGCTTGTTCAGCTCTGGCTTGAGAAGGATCCATGTTTATAATCCATAAAGGAAAACTGGCAAGATCAGTGCCTGGAAAAGGCAAATCTTGGTGGTGACAGAGATATTTGTCCTCTTCCACAGACACCACTTGAATGAGGCAAATGCTGCGGTGGCTTTTCCAGTCCTGCTATGGACTTCAGCTGTTGATGCCACCTTCTTCTCCTGGACCAGCGAACCCAGATACTTGAATTCTTGTGTTTCTTCAATCTGAACTCCCCCGAGGTGAATGGTGGCTTGTGACACATCACTTGCCATCACTTTGGTCTTGTCCATGTTTATCCATAGGCCATTTGATTGGATGATGCAGGAGATGTTATAGAAGATACCTGTGGCCTCAGCATCACTGTATGCAAAAATGGCACTGATGAACATCAGGTCAGTCACAGAATGTGTTCTGTTGTCCTGGCCTCTGCTCCTGCCCACAAATACTCTCCTCATGATGGTATCCACCACTATGTTGAACAGCAGTGGAGAGACTACATCCTCTTGATGGACAGCTCTTCAGACAGTTTGTTTTAATTGCACACCTGGCTAGATGAATCACTGTATGATGTTTGAAGGTGTCTAAAGATTTTCTTTGGTACGTGCTGGGTCTACAGTGTCTTCCACAGGGAAGGCCAGTGGACACCATCAAATGCGGACTTGAAAGTGATAAAGATGATAACTGTACATTGTCCACACTGGTTTCTTTCCTCCATTAACTGATGGACGGCAAAGATTTGATCTCACCATCCTCTGTTTGGACTGAATCTGTCCTGTTCTTCCTTGCTGGTTTGCTTGCGGTGTTTGTGCAGCCTGGATTGTATGATCTTCATAAAGATTTTGCTGATTATGGAGAGCAGGCTGATGCTGCGGTAGTTCTTGCATTCCCTGTTGTGCTCCTCCATGTGGATGGGTACATTGATGGCCTTTCACCATGGATGATAGCTGTTCTGTAACTCCGATCAACTTGATCAATGCATGGATTTGGTAGAGTAGGATATTAGCTCCAGCCTTGATTGCTTTCATAGTGATCTGATCTATTCCTGGTGCCTTGCTGTTTCTCAGTGTTCTGATAGCTGATTTCACCCCTTCGATGGTTGGCTTCACATCGGTCATTGGGGCCTCAGGGAGACCGATGGGTGACGGATTGACCATTGGTGCATAAAGTGGGTCATGGTTGTGAAGCTCCATTGTTTCAGAAGTCCACAAGCTGAGTGCATGAATGTCCCATCTGCTTTTTTGATGTTGTCACTGGTGGATTTAGTCTTCCCACTCAGTTGTTGGAGGGTGCTGTACAGGGTGTGTTACTCGTGTCTGGATGCGGCCTCTTCAAGGTCGGCCGCCACCTGGCTCCAGTATGCTTCCCTTTCTGCTTACAGCCTCTGGTGAACTTCTTGATTGAGCTGCTGGTATAATTCGTAGTTGACCCGCTTCATCTGCTTCCACTGGGCTATGAGATCCAGGCACTCATCAGGTATCCATGTCTGCGGTCGGTGGCGGATGGGTGGGCATAGAGATTTAGCACATTTCATGATGGAGTTTGAGGTAGAAGCCGCGGTGGTACAGCGGTAATGTTGTTGCCTCACAGCAAAAGGTTCTCCTGTTCGATTCACAGCTGGAGTGCCTACTGTGTGGAGTCTGCATGTCCTCCCTGTGGTCGAGTGGCCTAAGAAAGACATGCGTGAATGGGCGTGCCTTCGCTGAAGGTCGGGTGTCGGGCTGGCAACTCGGCACCATAAAAAATCTACTGCCAATCATTAGCGGACCGGAGTTCCGCTGTGGTGATCCGTAACTGGGAAAAGCTGAAAAGACAAACAACATGATGGAGTTTGATATCTGCTTTTCTGCCTCGTCCACGTCCTCCATTTGGGCTAGTGCTGTCAACCAGTTTGACAATACAATCTGGAAGTCCTGTTTGTGGGTGGGGCCATCAGTGGCTTCCAATCCAACCTGCCTGGCGGAGTTGACTTGCACTTTGCACAGTGTAAGTGAACGTGCACCACAGCATGGACTAGGTAATGATCAGAGCCACAGTCAGGTCCTCGCATGGCACGGATATCCTTGAGCGATGATCAGAAGCAAGAATTGACCAGAATGTAGTCTAATGTGGTCGAGTCCTTGGTGGATGGTTTTCACCATATGAGCTGGTGTTTGCAGGGATGCTGGAAATGGCTATTTCCTACAATGACATAATTTGATGCAGCAAAGGAGAGAAGGTGCAAGCCATTATCATTCATGTTCCCATGGTCAAATCTGCTCATCGTTCATTCCCAACTGGACCTGTCCTCATTGATGTGGGCATTGAAGTCTCATGCCAAGATGATCATCTTGGCCCATGGGATTGAATCCAGCATGTGTTGGAGCTGGTTGTCGAAGTTATCCTTGGCTGGTCCGGACTCGTATCGGTTGGTGTGTAGTTGGACAGAATGTGGGTCTTGATGGTACCATCGACAGTGTGTGCTGAATTTTACTACACATTGAACCCCATCTTACTGACAATACACTACACTGAAGCAAATGCAGCAAGCATCCCCTCATTGACTGTACTACACATATCCTTACATCAACACAGCAAACTCAAGCATCACAGTGGTAAGAGGAAACTCCCCCTAACAGGCCCATAGGTGGGGCTGTGTCATATCCCACATTCTTCTTAACTTTGTATACCAGCTCCAAGATTGTAGCAGGAAGGCCTCTTTACAGGATGCCAGAGCCACCTCAGTTGGAGCCCCTCACCTTGTTGTGGAAAACAACTTTGAGAAACTTTAGATGTTTATCATATTGATTACTGCTGCAGGAGTCTTAGCTACAAAGATTATATCCTGCCAGCTTCTAAACTTCAGGGCATCTTCCATGTGCCCAAACTGTCTGGCAGCCTGATCTGAGATGACTAAAAGACAAATTTTTGTGTCAAGTCCTTCAGAGCTTTACTGCTAGCAAAGAGTACACTCCTCTGAGGCTTTCAAGTATCGATGGTTGGTTTGGGCTGTTTCTTTGTTAGGCAGATAAGTTCCCCTTGGGGAAAAAAACATTCCATTCAATAATTTTTGTTTATTATTAATATTTTTCTCTTCTGGTAAATTATTTTAAAACCGTAAGTTTGTATTTTAATGGACGGTCATGAAGCTGTACTGTACCTTTAAACAGGAATATTCTTTTTTCCTGTCAGTTTAAAAGTTAATAACAATATCCAAAGGAAGGTGCCGGCTTGACAAATAACTGGTGCTTCTTTTCAGTTTAAAAGTTGTTTAAAGTAATTGAAAATGTTTTTTTTTTTCCTGTGGACTAATTATTTTACTTTGTGGAGCTGGAAACATGTTTTAAATTGCTTTTTATTGTGTTTGTAAAAAAAAAAAAAAAAAAAAGATTTTAATTTTTACTGGCAATTGCTGGTTTTCCCTATGAAAGAGGCAGCATTTTTGGCTTGACAGTGGAACAGTGTTGGTCCTTCTTCCAGCCACAAAAATAAAAAGTTAAGCAAACAGCCTTTGGCATCACAGCAGGCTAGCGATTTGCCTCTACGACAGGTGAGCAAGTCTGCTGTGGCCATTAGTTGTACCTCAGACCACTCATCTTTTGCCCTGGATCCCTGTGGTATAACACCTACAGCCGCTATGGACCACAGGACAGCCATGCCTTTTGGGGTTGTTGGTGTCTCCTCAATGAGTAAGGGAGAGCCACTATTGTCAGTCCTGGGAGAGGAAACAAGGAAGACTTCCCTGTTTTGTCAGAATGTTATGCCCATTCTTGGGGAAGCTGCTGCTGTGTTTAATAACACTGCTGGTCTCATTTTCCTGTTAAAATTAACCGAAAACATAGTATGCATCTACTCCTCCTCAAATTTCCTCAGACAGGAGTAGTTTATTGGGTCTGGCTCAAGGTTTGTAGTAAAGGAAAGAGGGATATCTTCTTTCCTGAAAAGACTCCAGATTCTGAATCTGGACAGGAGGCTGAAGAGACATATACAGGGGGTTCTTCTCAGATTTCTGATTAAGACTCAAGAGGAGAGCTCCGTTTCTGACTCTTCCCTTTGGGAAGGTCTCATTTTCTGACATTATTTCTAGACTGTGTCACTGTTTTTCAGTGGGACAACACTTGGGATTCTCAGTTCCTCAGAAAATACTGTGAGATGTTTCAGAAGGAATTTCTAGAACCTACACCCATTCCAGCTGCCCCTATAAAGGCAGGTAGGGTGTATAAAGTTCCTCAGTATTGTACATTTTTATATACTCTTCCCAAACCTGATCCAGCAGCTGTAGTTTTAGTTAATCCTTCTGCTGCTAAGCACTTCATTAATTCTGATCTTACTCTTTCTGATAAGGATGGGAAGATTATTGATAAGTATGGAGGAAAAGTATACGCTTCTGCAACTTTAGTTTTGAATTGTCAGACTCATATGTTAAGGTTTGTTCTGACTAACTGTGAAAGTATAAGGAATGTTTTATCTGCAGTTTTTTTTTCTTGTGAGGAAAAATCTGCTTTAAATAATTTAATTTCTTCAGTTGTTTCAAGTCACTGCTCATTGTTTACAGTTATGTATGACTCCGTTGACACTTCAGAGGCTATGGCCACTGTTACTTTTTTGAGGGGGTTTGCATGGCTGTGTTATTAGGACCTCCCATATGATGTTAAAAAATGAGATTTTAAATTCTCCTTTGGGAAGAGATTTAGTTTTGTCTCTTCTACTGCAGAAGTGGTAAAGAGTGATTTTTTTCCAAGGTTTCCAAGGGATTCTGCAATTCCTTACCCAGTTTTGGTAAGAAACAAAATGGTCTCAACAAAACACAGGTAAACAGACGTATCTGAAGTAGTTAACTTAATTTGATCAGCAACCTGTGGGGGTATCGGATACATCCTGGATCCGAGCCGGCAGCTTTCCAAGCTAGAGATCCGAGCTCCAAGCTCCTCCCCCTTATGCATAATACCCTGCTACCTCCCTCCAGTCCTCCGATCTCGTTTGCCGCGGCTTCTATAAGCACGAGTGACGAGCTCCTTGTGTTTAGGTAAGATAAGGATAGGAATTTTCTCTACCTTTTTACCAGTTTAAAAAGCATGTGTGTGTGTGATATTTGATCCTTAGACTAGTTTAGTTTAGTTTAATTTAACTTTAGTTCTCCCCTTCCCCTTATCTGTGTGTTAGGGAGTGTGACTGTATAGACATGGCCAAACGCCATATTTTATAAATGCTCTGAGTGTGGCCATAAGCTGTCCCCAGCCGATGGCCACACTCAGTGAGCTCTTTGCCTGGGGGGTTGCACATTTGACATCAAGCTGCCAGTTATGTGCTGCCTTTAACCCCCGGGCTCTGAGAGACAGGAGGAACAAGTTAATCTTAGCGGGCCTTTTACCCGTGGATTCTAGTTATTCCTCCTCTCCCTCAGTGGCGCCAGTCGCAGCTGCGGCTGGTCAGCCAACGGTTCCTGCTCCCCTGGCTGGGACTTAACCTCCCACTGTGTCCCAGGGAGAGAGGGACCCTAAAAAGAAAGAGAAGAGAGCTAGAGAGAGGGAGAAAGAGAGAGACAAAGACAGGGAGAGGCATAGGAGCCACAAGCGGCGGGCCGACTCAGCCCCTTCGGCCCCACCAGCTAAGCAGCTCTATTCTCCCTTGAAGGTTCCCGGGTCCTCCCTCTCTCGGCTCCGTTTCCCACATTTCTCTCCAGAACTGGAGGAGGAGCTCCGGCCACCTTCAAGGTCGTCAAGGCGGCCTTCCCGGCCAGCCTCGGTGGCCTCTTCTAGGTCTATGAGAAGCCTTTCTGACGTGGACATGGACTGGATGATGCATCGCTTCCTTCAGGCCCAGATACAGATGGGAGTGCTCTTGCCTCCCCCCCCCCTTCTTTGCCCCTATTGCTTCTTCTCTGATCCATTATCTGGTTTCGGAGCCGTCGGATCCGAGTAGCCTCGGAGCCGGGGAGTCGGCACCGATAGTAATCGCTACTTCGACGCCGGCCTTACCTTCGAGTTTATTGGTTCCTTTTTCGGATTCAAGCTCTTGGGGCCATGAGCTGAGCCTCGGATCCGGAGGGGTGAGTGTGTCTTCAGCTCCGATGCGGTCGGAGCACACTTCCTTTTCGGGTCCGATCGCTTCAGCTCCGGTGCCAATACACACGTTGGATCCGAGGGGGCTGCTCTCGGATCCCAGGGAGAGTGGATCACCTTCGGCTTTTGACGTGGTGGAGAGGGTCCCCTCGAGGGATTTGAGGTCCCCAGCTCATGCTATGGATCCACCTGCCATTCCCTCGCGGATGGGCCTGTCTTCCATCATCCGGCCCCAGGGACAGCCTGCATCTACGCCCCAGCTAGTTCCTGTAGAGGAGCATGACCCCGTTGGTGAACCCTCCTCGGACAGTCCCACCGAGGAGGTCCCTCACAAACGAAAGTGTAAGAGGAGGCACCTGGACTCCCCTGAGTCCCTCACGGAAGACACTGACTTGGAGGAAGGGGAAGGTTCCCCCAGGTCACCCCCTGAGGACGTTTCCTTTGGACACATTATGGAGATGCTGTGCATTAGAGGGGGGTGGTCAGCCCAGAAACCTTCCTCGGATGAGTCAGTGTTTCTGGAGGCGTTTGACGCAGGCCCGTCTACCTCTTGGGTGTCCCCTCTGGCCGACCCCCTGGTAGACCTAATTACTACTAGGGCCTGGAAGGAGACGGACACTGTAGACCCAATCCTCAGGAGACCAGATAAGATCCTTAGTACCCCGACAGATAAGGCAACATGGAGTAAAGGTTCCCCTGTAGATGCCATGGCGGTGGCGGCTGCCACCAAGAAGGAACTGGCACAGGATAGTTCCTCGGTCCATCCTCCCGACAAGGAGTCTCGGGCGATGGATCGCATTGGAAAGTGGATGTTTGCTTCAGCTACCTTTTCCATAAGGGTGCTGAATTACTTGGCACACGTGATTAGGCTTCAGCGAGATCTAGTAAAAGAGTATGCTGGGTCTCCCCTGGAGTCCATGTCGGCCGAGGACAAACAAACTTTTTCGGCTTGCATGGCCACTCTAAAATTGATATCCAACACATCTGTGTGGCTTCTCTCCCATGCCACGGAGGGGGCAACTAGAGCCAGCGGAGCAGGCATTGCCTTATGGCATCACGCTTGGCTCCAACCTTGCAGAACCCTTCAAGGCGTCCTTGACGAACGCTCCCTTTGACGGTTCTACACTGTTTGTCAAGACCGTCCACTGCTCCAGAGCGAGAAAGATGGGAAGACACTGTCTGCCATCGGAATCCACTTCTCGGCTCCTCAAAGGTCCTTTTCCAGGAACCAGAGAGGACAAAAGAAGATGTGGTTCCGGAAATCTCAGCAGTCCCGTTACACTCCGGACCCTTCGTTGTTCAGAGGCAGGGGAGGACAAGGTGGACGCCAGCCCAGAGGCAGAGGGGGGCCAAAGAATTTCAGCTAGAGGGAACCTTTATCCGACCGACCCGCGCAGCAACCCTAAGGGGTTGCCCGACTGCTCCTTTCTGGTATCAGTCGGGGGGGGTGTTTCTCGGAACACCTAGCACATTGGGAGTCTATTACGACAGATCGCTGGGTGCTCCGAATAATATCCAGAGGTTACTCTATCCCCTTCATAAATCTTCCCCCTCAGTTGAGGCGCCTCCCCGATGTTCCACCCAATCAGATGGAGGCGGCAGCTTTAGAAATAAAGCAGCTGCTAAGAAAAAGAGCCATCCAGCACGTCTCCTCAGGCCAGTCCGGGTCGGGCAATTACTCCAGGTTCTTTTTGGTGCCAAAAAAGATGGGGGACTTGAGACCAATTCTCGACCTGTCTGCATTGAACCTGTTCATTGCCAAAGAGAAATTCCGGATGGTCACTCTTCAATCTATTCTCCCCCTTCTGCAGGAGAATGACTAGATGTGCTCCATAGACCTCAAGGATGCGTACTACCACATTCTCATAGACAGGCGATCCAGGAGGTTTCTCCGCTTTCGGTTGGGGGCCAGCCATTATCAGTTCAGGGTCCTCCCGTTTGCCCTCACCACAGCCCCCAGGGTGTTCACCAAGGTCATGGCAGTTGTAGCGGCCCACCTGAGGCTTCAGGGAATACAGGTCTTTCCTTACCTGGACGACTGGCTCCTCGCCGGTCCCACCAGGCATCTACTATGCTCAGCCAGGGATTGCTTCCTGCTCTTGGCCCATCAGTTGGATATCACTATAAATTACAAAAAGTCATCCCTTCAACCTGTTCAGGTCCTGGACTTCATAGGGGCCAGAATAGACACACTTCAGTCCAAGGCCTTCTTGACACCAGACAGACTCCGCAACTTAACTCTCCATGTCTTAGCACACCTACAATGCCCGGCCCCACCAGCGGAATTAGTCCTGAGAGCCCTAGGCCCCATGGCAGCTGCTATCAACCTTTCACCCCCTAGCCCTTTTGAACATGAGGGTTCTTCAATGGACCTTACAGGTCCAGTGGTCCATCCTTCAACATCCGTTGGAATCCCTACTTTGGTGGCTCCATTCCCGAGAGCTTCGGGAAGGGCGGCCGTTTTTGATGCCTCAGCCCCAAGCCACGGTGACCACTGACGCTTCTCACCTGGGGTGGGGGGGGGGCAGTGCATGGGCAGGACTGTCCAAGGCACGTGGACTCAGAGACCGTTCTGCATATCAATGTTCTGGAGATCAGGGCAGTGCTTCTAGCGTTGCAAGCTCTCCATGCCCTTCTTCCTCTGGGGACTATTGCAAGTCAGACAGACAACATGTCAGTGGTCTGGTACATCAACAAATAGGGGTACCAGGTCTTATCATCTTTGCAGAGAGGCCATGAGAATTTGGGAGTGGGCGATATCCACCAACCATTTTCTGCTAGCAATGCACATTTGGGGTCGGCCCAACATTTTAGCGGACAAGCTGAGTTGAACTATCCTCTCGCCTTACGAGTGGTCTCTGAATGCCTTAGTAGCAAAACAGATCTTCCCCAAATGGGGTCAACCTTGCTGCGATCTGTTCGCATCACCTTCGAACGCAAAGTGCAGCGAGTTTGTCGCTCTAATTCCCCCACCGGGGGAGAGCCCCAGAGACACTCTAGTTCATGCTTGGCCATCCGGTCTTCTTTATGCTTACCCTCCTCTCCCGTTAATGACAAAATTCTTACAGAAAGCTTGTCAGTTGTGGAGCAAGGTTATCCTCATAGCTCCATTCTGGCCTCGTCAAACCTATTTCCCATACCTACGGTCCCATCTCATAGCTCCTCTTTGGATCTTGGATCCCATTCCGGGATTGAAAACTCTGAATCTGGATGACCTCAAGCTCTCAGCTTGGTTGATCCAGTTCCGTTAGTGGCTAGGACTCCCGGCATCTCGTCCGTAGTTAAATCCATCCTGGTGGCGGTGCATAAGCCTTCTACCAGGAAGGTCTACAACAGTAAATGGAAGTGTTTTTCCATCTGGGCCTGGCGAAGGAATTTGGACCCTTTTACGGCTCCCATTCCAGCAGTACTTATTTCTATCTCACATTTTCCATCAAGGGGCCAGTTCTTCTACTGTGAAGGTTCAAATGGCGGTCATTTCCCACTTCCACATTGGGGGCAATCTTGGTCCTTTAGCTTCAACTAAGATCTGTAAGACTTTCTTAAAGGACACCTTTCTTTTAAAACCTCCTGTCAAGAATGCGGTTCCTCCATGGGACCTAACCTTAGTCCTTCAGGCTCTAACTGGTCCACCCTTTGAGCCTGCAGCTTCAGTTGACTTGAAGTTCTTGTCTTGGAAAACTGCCTTCTTAATTGCTATTACCTCAGCTAGAAGGGTATCTGAGCTTCAGGCTCTTTGTACTAAACCCCCGTATCTTGTCTTCCATAAGGACAGAGTATCTCTCAGGACTAATCCTTCCTTCTTACCTAAAGTGGCTTCAGAGGCTAACATCAACCTATCCATTAATCTGCCTGTTTTCTTCCCTAACTATCAGAACAAGGGGGAGTACAGACTGCATTCATTAAATGTGCATAGACAGTTGCGCTTTTACTTGCACAGAACAGCTGCCTCTCACAAGTCGGAGCAGCTCTTTGTTTCCTTTGCTAAGCCATTCCTGGGTAAACCAGTAACAAAGGTGACTCTAGCTACATGGCTATCTCACTGCATTTTGCTCACATACAAAATTTCTGGTTGGCCGGAGCTCTTGGGGGTTCATGCGCATTTTACCCATTCTATGGCTACCTCTGCTGCGTTTTGGTCAAGAGTTCCCTTGGATGACATCTGTTCTGTGGCTACTTGGGCTTCTTCTCATACCTTTATTTCGCATTATAAATTAGATCTGATATCCAGAGGGAGGGCGGCCTTTGGCTCTGCAGTGCTCCGGAATATTCTTCCTTGAGGACCTCCCAAGTTTTTTGTTAGCTGGGGACTCTGTCCCACAGGTTGCTGATCAAATGAAGTTAACTACTTCAGATAAAGAAGTTATGTTCTCACCATAACGTTCCATCTGAGTAGGTGACTTCATTTGTCAGCAACCTCCCCTCCTTCCCCCTAACCTGGCTTTCGTGACCTGAATGATAGAATGATTCAGTCCTGGTATGCATCAAGTTAGGATGTTCAGGTATTGTTTGTCTTGGTGTTGTCTGGAAATTGGGCAAACTCTATCTGAGGACTGGAGGGAGGTAGCAGGGTATTATAGGTAAGGGGAGAAGCTTGGAGCTCTGATCTCTAGCTTGGAAAGCTGCCGGCTCGGATCCAGGACGGATCCGATACCCCCACAGGTTGCTGACAAATGAAGTTACCTACTCAGGTGGAACGTTATGGTGAGTACATAACTTCTTTTTAAGAAGAAATGACAAGGGGGTCCAAGAAGAGCTCTGGGAAATCACAAACGAAGGACAGTCAAGTAAGTCAGAATGAATATTTAAGATACCTTGCCACACACCCCCCCCCCCTTGGCAGCCTCTTTTTTTCCCAGAAAGTCTGAATCTCCACTTTTCTCTTTGTCAACAGATAGATTCAGACAAATAGGTTCTGAAGATTTATCAAGATTACAGATGACAGTGGGAGGAAATTCCTCTTTCCAGGCACTAATTCCTCATTCTGCAGACCAGACTCTTTTGTTTCCCCCTGTTTTTCATCACATGATGTCCTAGGGAGTGATAGGCCAGTTCCCACTTCCCAGGTGGGAGAGGGGTTTTATTCAAGGATGTTTTTCATGCCAAAGAAAGAACATACTTGGAGACCAGTCCTGGATCTTTTCTTTCCATTGTCACCTGTTACTCCTCATTCAAGTTTCCTTGTAACATTAGATTTAGAAGATGCTTATAATCACATTCCTATTCGACCAGACTTCAGTCATTTCTTAAGGTTTTATGTGACTGGATCACATTATAAGTTGTCTGCCTTACACTTTGGACTATCTGCTGCACCAGAAATGTTCACAAAAAAGTCTAGCTTCAGTTATAGCTCATTGCAGGTTGTAGGCTCTCCACATTTTTCTATATTTAGATGACTTGTTTATCTTTGCATAGTATTTTTCAAAGTGACGGGGATCTCTGTCTTTGGTGAGAGCTGTCTTACACAAGCTGGGATTCCAAGAGAACAAGTTTTTCTGGACTCCTCACAGGATTGTGTTTCTGGGGCATATAATAATGTTCTTCCTTCAGTCCCTACTGACAGCACATAGCCATAGGTAAAGAGTGTGGGATATACATTAGTCTGTAAGCTGAGATATTGATCTGAGAATTTGTCTTCTCCTTCAGCACCACTCATGTTATCAGTCTTGTACTCCCCCTTGTCATCACTTGTGAGCAAGACCCAGAGTTACTTGTGTTCCTTTAATTAGGGTAGCTCTTCCCTAATCTTCTGAAGAGAACAGTCCATTCTTTTCAGGCAGAGTTCAATGGTCTCAGATTTTGAGGTGAACAGCGATATCCCTGCCACTTCCATTTAGTAGTGAATTACTTCTACATATTTTGAAAAATATAATGGGATGATTCCAAAAGGACATAATCATTCAAACAGAAGTGCCATTGCTAGTTTCCCAGATTAGATGCCTTCTTAACTTTGGTTGTGGATTATTGTCCCGTTTGTGAAAATTACAATCAAGATTCAGGATACACCTTTGGCAGAGCTCAGCACCCACCTGGAATGAATTTACCTTCTTGCCAGTCATGCAGACACAATTCTCATTGTGTTCATTCAAGGACCTAGTGACATGCAGTGATAGTCTTGGTATGCTGTACTTTCAGTGGGCCTCCCATAACACATTTCTGGGCATCTTGTCATAGGCTTTCTCTAGCTGTGGACTGAATTAGTAAACTCACACAGTCCCACAGTCCACTGTTTGAGGCTGAATAGCTGATGTTCTTTGTGTTTCACTGTTGCAGTCATTACATTTGGGTTATCTGCTTGCAGGTAGCCCTCAGTTAGCCTGATTAACAAAGTCTTGGGTCTTGCGTCAGTTGCTGTCCCTTCTTTCATGACATCAGATTGTCAGGGGTATAAAACATGCAGCCGACGCTATTACATCAGTCTTTCTTGCCGTGCAGTGCCTGAAGCAGAAGCAGTTCGCAAGTGCCGGTCGGCCGACTCCTGAAATTTTCGTTTTCGAGTTTCAGAACCGAAGTCTTCAACTAAAGCTAAGTACCCCATTGGGGAAACTTTTTCTTGCTCCTTACCAGTGTCAGTAAAAGTTAATAATAGCATTACTTGTGGAAAGCAAATACCTCATAAAGATTTCATTCGTACTGTATTCCATGACGTACCTTGCTGTCGGTTTTGTGCTTTATTTAATCAGCTCACTATCTGTCATTGGTTTGTTTTCACCTCTAAATATTTCTGTTCTCAGTTTAATTATCCAGAAATGTCGTCGGTTAGCCGTCCAACTACTGGAATTCCAAAAAAACCGCAAAGACAGAGACAGGCTGCCGAGGTCCAAACTGCCGACGATGCTTCTCCTGTGCCAGTCGCCAGTTCGCCGGTACTCAGTGAGGTGCTTTCGCAGCCCCTGATACCCACTACTTCTGATTCGCAGGCCTCTACTGAGACCCATTCGGTGTCCAGTATGCTGCGAGATGCTTAAACTATGGATCCCGTGGTTGTCTCTACCTTGGATGGGTCCGGAGCCGCTGTGCAGGCACCGGCTTCTGAGGGTGTATTCAGGCCTACGGACTTGCATATTAAACTGCCGCCTCCTTCTTCACGTAGACCTAAATCTCGAACCATGCCAAAAAAACGACGCCCAGACCACATACTTAGGCCTTTTTGCCTAAAAAACAAATGATAAGAATGGCTGAAGATTTAATAACTCTAATCAGGGGTAGCCAACCCCCCCCCCTTTCTAAGAGGCATAGGACTGAAGTTGATTATGAATCTTATTATTTATTTATTTATTTACATTTGTTGACCGGGAGTGTCCGACTGGACGTAGGTCCATTTTCAGCAGAGGCCCGGGGAGAAAAGCTCCACAGTTAAAATAAACAGACAGTAGTTACATTGGATTACATAGCGATTTAACAATTTGATTAACATAGCAATTCATTACAAACATATTTACAGATGAAGAACATAGTACATCAGTAGACAACTAGAATTTTTATCTGCGAAGTACATAACAGACATTAACAAATGTTACAATAAGAAGTTCTTGCTGTATAATAAGTACTAGGCTTATGAGCTTGCTATAATCAAGGTAGTTAGTGGGGTGGAAAGAAAGGTAGTGGTTGTATGGGGTGGGTGATATTAGAGTGGGTGTTGCAAGGGCATAGCCAGCATGTTTTTAGGTGCGCTTTTAGTAAAGTTTTGAAGTGGGTGCATGATGGTACAGAGGTAATTGTGGGTGGGAGGGAGTTCCAAAATTTGGCTATGGCACAAGAGAATAGTGCTTCACCAGCAGAGTTATTGGCTTTAGTGATCTGCAAGTGTTTTTTGTTGCTGGATCTTAGTGGTCTGGTGGTGCGATAGGGTTGGAGTAGATTCTGGAGGGATGGGACATTTAGTGGATGGTTTACTAGTTTGTGGGCAAGTGAGAGTTGATACCATTGAAGGAGGTGAGGGAGTTCAAGCCAGCCCAGTTCAGCAAGTGAGAGATAGTGGTGACTACGGTAGGATGCCCCTTTTACGAATTTGGCGATTTTGTTGTAACAGGTCTCTAGCTTGTTTAGATCGCATTGCCTTAGGTTGGTATATATTGGAGAGGCATAAAGTAGGGTGGAGATAAGGTGGGAATTTGCTACTGAAATCTTTGCTGCTTTGGTGAAAAGTTGCTTATTTCTGTATAACACTCCTAGTTTTTTGTGGACTTTTTTTATGGTCATGGATATGTGAATGTCAAATTTTAGTTTATTGTCTATTTCCACTCCTAGCAATTTGGTGTGTTATGTTGGGTATATAGTGGTGCTGTCTTTTGCTGTGATGTTAAAATGAGAGTTGTTTTGATTCTGTGTGGTGGGTTGGAAGATGAGTAGTTTAGTTTTGTTTGGGTTGAGTATTAACTGGGCATCGGATAACCAAGTTTCAACAGAGGAAAAGGCTTCCTGTGTGACTTTTTGCAGTTTGGGTAGGGACTGGGCTGAGCAAATGATGGTTGAGTCATCTGCGTATTGTATGAGTGTGCCATGTTTGGTGGCAGAGGCTGGATTATTGGTGAAAACAAAGAAGAGTAGGGGTCCAAGGATGGATCCTTGGGTATCCCCTATGGAGATAGGTAGTTGGGGAGATATGTCATTCTGCCGTACAACGGCTTGTTGGCGGTCAGACAGGTAACTCTGAAACCAGTTGGTGACTGATTGAGAGAAGGATAGGTTATTGAGGACAGAGATGAGTTGTTTGTGTGAGACCATGTCAGATGCATTAGATAGGTCTAGGAAAGTAGCAGAGGAGAGATAGCCATTGTTTTTATACTGAAGGATAGTGTTAGTAAAGGAGAGTAAGGCAGTGGTGGTGCTATGGTTTGAATCTTCTGACCAGGATTATGTTTTTTCTGATTTTTCTGATGATCTGGATTTGCCCTTATTTACTTATGAGGATTCTGATGCAGAGGACTCCATTCCCTCTGCTTCCCCTCCAGAGGATTTTTCTTTTGGGGAAACCTTGCATACTGTAAGGGAGCATTTCCACTGGGAAAGCCAGGATTTTTCTGATTCAACAAAGAGGCTTAGGGATTTCTTACTCCTACCTCAGTATAGGGCTTTAGCTATTCCTCCTGTACTAGACATTGTTGATGATGCTTTTTTGGAATCTAGTTTGGCTCCTGATTCCTTGCCTCCTGCTGCCAGAAAACCTGACAGATGCTACAGGGTCCCTGTGTCCCACAAGTTCCTTTTTAAAAATCATATTGCGGATCCAGAGACTATTTCACAGGGGCCCAATGGCATTAAGGCTTCTACTGCTAAAAATCCTACCCCTTCTGATAGAGACTCCAGGGCGCTGGATAGATGGGGTAAGAAGGTTTACACTTCTGCAACCTTGGCCATTAGGGCTTTAAACTGCCAGTTTCATATGCTAAAGTATCAGCAACATGTTATTGGATTGCTTAAACAGAAAATGATGATGATTCCTGACTGTGTGGAAAATAAAGAATTACGGGATTTAATGCATTCTGCTGAACAAGTTGGAAAACATACTTTGCAATGTGGTTTTGATTCATTAGAGACCTCTTGCAGGGTGGCTGTTACTGGGTCTCTCTTCAGAAAGCATGCTTGGTTAAAGGAGCAATCTTTGCCTGATCATGTTAAAGCTAAATTGTTGGGTGTTCCCTTAAATCAGGACTGCCTGTTTGGCAACAAGGCTGAGGAAGTTCTTAAAAAGATGGAAGATAAAGCTAAATCTATGCAAACTGTTAAAGATTTCTTACAAGTTCAGCCTCCTAGATTTAGTAGGCACTGGCCCTCTAAGAAATGGTCCTTACCAGCCCCTTCCAGGTCTTCTCAAGCCAAACCCAGACACAGCAAAAGCCCCAAGTTTCATTCCCAGGGGACACACAGGACTAAGCAGTGGGAGGGTCACTTCCAAATCTGGGGGTAATAAGACTCCCCCTTATGACAAACTGTCTCAATGACTTCTGTTTAAAATTTCCAAGCACTTATCAACTGACTGCCCTTTTGGGGGGAAAGATTGCTCTTCATGCAAAGAACTGGGAACTCATTACCCAGGGTAAATTGGTGTTAAATATAGTGTCCCAGGGATACAGATTTCACTTCCACATGTTGCCAACACTAAGCGGGTGGCCTGACCTACCCCCAAATCAGTGGGCAGAGGCCCAAAAACAAGTACTTTCTCTCTTAAGCATGGGGGCTATTCATCTGGTACTGGAAGAGGAAAAGGGACAAGGTTTCTACTCAAGACTTTTCCTGGTACCCAGAAAAAACAATTCATCGTGTCCTATCCTGGACCTGTCTACTCTAAACACCTTTTTGGAAATTCCAAAATTCAACATGCTGACTCTTTACCAATTGCTTCCTATGCTAGGCAAAGATGCCTGGTTGGCAACACTAGATTTAAAAGAAGCATACCAGCACATCCCAATCAGGGAATCTTGCAGAAGATACCTACGCTTCAAAGCAGGCTACATGCACTATCAGTTCTCTGCACTGCCCTTTGGCTTATCTACTGCACCCAGGGTATTCACAAAGTGCCTAGCTCCAGTTATTGCATTTTGCAAGCAAAGAAATATTCAAATATACCCATACCTGGATAATTGTCTAATTCGGGCAGAAAGCCAGGACATACTTTTGAATCATCTAGCCTTTGTACAAAGGGTTTTAACTTGTCTGAGGTATCCCATAAATGAAAAGAAATCACACCTGATACCTTTCAACAAATTATATTCCTGGGAGCAAGCTTGAATACAACTTCCCAGATGGCTTACCTGACGCCAGAGAAACAAATTCATTTGACAACCTTCTTCAAACAAGTGGCCACAAAAACCCTGCTATCTGCAAGACAAAAGCTGCAAGCCTTGGGGTTCATGGCCTCCTGCATTCTTCTGATTCCATATGCAAGACTGCATATGATGAAATTACAGTGGTATCTAAAAAGCCTATGGTGTCAACATTCTCAGGATCTAGATGCAATGATTCCTGTCATACCTTGCCTACACCTAGAATTCCTTTGGTGGGCAGAGGCCTGCTACCAAAGCAAGGGACTACCTTTCACACCACTCCCTGCTGCCCAAACCCTAACAGATGCATCAGACTAGGCATGGGGGACTCATCTGGCAGGGAAGTGCATTCAGGGCAAATGGAACCCAAGTCAAATGCACCTGCATATCAATCAAAAAGAAATGTTAGCTGTAGAGAATGCTCTGACAGCCTTCAAGAACCACATTCTTCCAGGACAACTTTTGGTAAAGACGGACAACACCACTGTTATGCGGTACATAAATTAGCAGGGGGGTTCAATTCTTACCCCCTCTGCAGACTAGCCATGGCATTGTGGAACACAGCCTTGAGCTACCAAGTGCACCTACAAGCTCAATTCCTGCCAGAAAAATTAAATACATTGTCAGACAGACTAAGCAGAAACCTCAAGGACCCACACGAGTGGAAACTGGAACCAAGCATTTTCAACATGTTGACAAGCAAATGGGGGAGCCCTGATATACACCTGTTTGCCTCTCCCCAGAATTACCAATTGGGCAAATTTTGCACAAGGACTCCTCACAAGCAAGCCTTGAAAGTGGATGCTCTGTCCTTCAGCCGGAAAACCTATCACTCTATGCTTCCCCCCCCCTGCCTCTGTTTTCCAACATAACACTAAAAATCAAACAGGACAAACCAAGAATGATTTTGATTGTTCCAGACTGGCCATGCCAACACTGGTACCCCCTCCTGCGCAGTATGTCATGGTTATCCCCATGGCACCTGCCTCAGACTCCTTCCCTGTTGTCCCAGCAGGATAACCAGATTCTGCACCCTCTGCTTCTAACACTGAACCTTGCAGCCTGGCTAATTACATAATCTCTCCTCTACCATCCCTCAGTAAGCCTGTGATGGATGTCATTTTAGAGGCAAGGAGGCCTAGTACTAGAAAATCGTATGCTGAAAAATGGAAAAGATTCTGTGCCTGGAACCAATCTCAAGAGATGAGCACAGCAGCGCCCAATTTACCTCAAATTTTACAATACTTAACTGAGATGCTTCACAAGGGCCTGTCGTTTTCCTCCATTAAAATCCACGTCTCAGCCATTTCAGCTTATTATAGCACAGAACCTCCCCTGTTCTCTCATCCACTGTTCAAGCAGTTCCTCAGAGGGGCCAAAAAATTGAGACCTGCCAGTAGAGCTCCAACCCCAGCCTGGGACCTTAACTTTGTTTTGGAGAAACTCACTCTACCTCCATTCGAGCCAGCTGTTACTGCAGACTTAACATTTCTTTCTTGGAAAACAGCTTTCCTTTTAGCAATCACTTCAGCTGAAAGGGTATCTGAATCACAGGCCCTTATGGCAGTGGAGCTTTTCATCATCGTTCATGCGGACAGGGTGTCCTTTAGAACCAATCCATCCTTCATGCCCAAGGTGGTATCCAGTGTGGCTCTTAATCAGTCTATTCATTTGCCAACCTTCTTTCCCAATCCACAGAACAAAGGGGAACGGATACTACATTCCTTAGATTTGCACAGACAACTTAAATTCTACTTGGACAGGACTAAAGCTCAAAGGAAATCTGAACAACTGCTGGTGGCATTTGCTGCAGGAGCAGAGGGGAAGGCTATTTCAAAGCAAACCATTTCTAAATGGATAGGCCATTGCATTCATTTCTGCTATAAGCACCATGGAAAACCTATCCCCCAGGGGATCAGACCTCACTCCACCAGGGCTGCATCTACCTCTACAGCCTTTCTCAGAGGTGTCCCTACCAGGGACATCCTAGAAGCTGCTACCTGGAGCTCTGTGCTTACCTTCACCAAGCATTATTATTTGTCAGTTTTCTCTAAATCCAGAGCTGGCTTTGCCACTGCAGTCTTGTAGGGCCTTATAGCTGGTCCTAATGCTATCTAAATTCCTCCTCCCAACCATAGCTTTGGGAATCTACCCAAATGTAATGACTGCAACAGTGAAACACGAAGAACATAGTACAGTTGTGTACACTTTCCATAAATGTAGATGTTCGAGTGTATTCACTATTGCAGTCCTGGTTACCCTCCCTCCAGCCCCCTTACTTCTTTTGGCTATACCTCTACTTTCTTTTACTATGCTTAAAAGCCTTTTTGGTGTATTTGCTTTTTTGTTGGAGGGTATATTATTGTACTTTTTAATTTAATTGCTCCCCATTAGGGGGGAACCTGACATCTGGGGCAAGAAAAACTGATATAATGGAGTCAGCTGCATGTTTTATACCCCTGATAACCTGACGTCATGGAAGAAGGGACAGCCACTGATGCAGGACCCAAGACTTTGTTAATCAGGCCGACTGAGGGCTTACCTGCAAGCAGATAACCCAAATGTAGTGACTGCAACAGTGAATATACTCGAACATCTACATTTATGGTAAGTATACACAACTGTATTGTCTTCTGTTCCATAGCTTGTACAAAATGTACACCATTCCTCCTTAATCTGAAATTTGATTAATGGCTAGGGTTCCCTCTCCAGCAGTGACGCATAGGCTTTCCTGGAAGGCTGAATAGTGGATCCCCCCCCTAGTTGGAACATGCCCTTTTGCCATCATTGTTAAAGATGGGGCCACCATCCAAGTTTGCCAATCTAAGGGTACTTTCCCTACCTTAAATGCAACACTAAATGATAGAGTTCCTCACTGTGTTGTGGAGAGTGATGGTGTTTCTTTATGGCCTCTCCACTTCCTCTTAAGCCCAAGGGGGAGAGAGTATGCCAGTAATTACAGTGGTCTAGATGTCCTTCATGGATGCATCTGCAGTCATAACAAGTGGGTTGTCCTGTCGTCAGGCAGCCCTGCAGTCGGCCGGATTCCAAAGTCCGGGTCCGGCTTCGGCTGATGTCGCACTCCACCCGACGTCATCTCTGTTGGTCTTGGTATAAAGCATCAGCCGGCGCCATTTTCCTCAGTCTTTCTTGCGGCGTGGCCGAAGCAGAAGCTGTTCGCAAGTGCCGGTCGGTCGGATCCAGAGATTACTTCTACCGAATACTACCGAAGACTTCTAAAGCTAAGTACCCGTTGGGGACTCTTTCTTGCCTCAGCCGATGTCAGAAAAAGTTAACAATTGTTTAACCTGTGGGAAACAAATACCTCATAAAGATTTCCACTCTTACTGTCTGCCTTGTTTAGGCCCAGCCCACGTAGCAGCCTGTTCGGCCTGTGCCTCCTTCAACCGACTTAGGCGTCGGTCAGTTTGCAGAACAGTTTTTCGGTTCTGATTTTGCGTACATTATGCCGTCGGATCCTCCGACTACCCCAAGATAAAGACCGACAGTCCGCGGTTTGCGAAACCACGGTAAAGCAAACCGCGAGTGTCTCGGTTTCGGCCAAAACCGAGAAAACTGCTCAAAGTACAGCTGAACCTATTCTTACAACTGAGGCCCCTGCTACAACTCTTGAATCGACCTCAGAAATTTTACCCACTACGGTGGTTGACTTATCAGACACCATCCCTTGGATGTCTCTACCCCAGCACGTGGTGCTGCTAGGCCTCCAGCTGCCATGTCCATTAAGGCCTTCGCCAGGGCTAAAGCAGCCAAGACTACTAAAACAGTGCCTGTTAAACCCCCCACATCCAGGCCCTCTTCTAGTTCTCAAATGCTTTCTTTGGCAGAAGATTTAATTTCTTTAATTAGAGGATCTCAATCTCACCCAGACAGGGCCTCTCAGCCCCAGAGAAGAGAACTAGGGCAGAGCCCCTGAGCCAGTGTCTTCTGATGATTCTGCTGATGAATCAGACATAACTGACCAGCCTGGGCCTTCTCCAATTTTGAAGATTCTGATGCTGAAGAATCCATTCCAGCTGCTTCCCCACCAGAAGAATTCTCCTTTGGGAAACCTTGCATGCCATGCGAGAACAGTTCCAATGGCAGCAACAGGATTTTCAGACTCCAGAAAAGACTTAGGACCTTTCTGCACCTCCCACAGCACAGGCCCTTAGCTATACCTCCTGTTCTCTCTGTGGTGGATGATGCTTTCAATGATGTTTGCTCCGCTCCAGATTCTTTACCCCAGCCCCTGCCAAACCAGACAGATTTTACAGGGTGCCAGATACTCATCACCACCTTTACAAGGCCCCACTTGCAGACCCAGAAACTATATCCCAGGGTCCCAAGGCAGTAGCCGACCACAGCTAAAACCCTATTCCTTCTGAAAGGGAAGCAAGGTCACTAGACAGATGGGGTAAAAGGTCTACACTTCAGCTACTCTCTCAGCTAGAGCTTTAAACTGTCAGTTTCACATGATACAATACCAAGAGTTTATGCTTGATCAGTTAACTAAAAACTAACCACTGATGAATCTCTTGATAAGAAATATGTATTAGAGATGGTAAATAACATACAACAGGTTAGCAACCATTCCTTAAAATGTGGCTATGATGCACTGGAGGCTTCATTTAGATCAGCCATGACAGGCACAGTGATAAGAAGGCATGCATGGCTAAAGGAACAAGCCTTACGGATCATGTTAAAGCTAAGTTGCTAGATGCTCCTATGGACAAGACAAGTTTGTTTGGTACACCTGCACAGCAGGTTATGAAGAAAATGGAAGAAAAGGCAAAATCTGTTCAAACTGTTAAAGATTTCTTGCAGGTTCAACCCCAAGGTTTAGCAGGAACTGGCCTGCCAAAATTGGTCCTTTCCTGACTCCACAAAATTTCAAAGGGGCAGGAATAGGCGTTCCAGAGGCAGAAACCAATCCAGAGGAGGTGCCTACAGAGGACGACAGTGGCAAGGTAACAACAGAGGCACAGACACAGCCACTGCCACTACATCAGCACAACCACAGTGACTTAATCCTAAATCCGCCTACCAGGGAACAAATAGCAGCTCCTCTAGGCGGAAAGTTAACCTTATTTTCAAAGAACTGGCACTACATAAAAGACAAGTGGATTTTACAAACCATAGATCAAGGTTACGGGTTTCAGTTCCACACTTTACCAGTCAAAGAGGAATGCCAAATCTACCTCCAAATCAAAAACAGAGGCTCTACCAGATAATGGAGTTAGCAAACATGAGAGCTGTGGAAAGAGTGCCAACAGCAGAACAAGGAAAGGGGTTCTACTCCAGACTATTCCTAGTTCCAAGAAAGGAAAAAAGTTGGAGACCAATTCTCGACCTGTCCACCTTAAATACATACATCATTGTCCCAAAATTCAAAATGCTGACCCTACAGCAACTTCTTCCCATGCTGGGCAAGGAGTCTTGGCTGGTAACTCTAGATCTCAAGGAGGCATACCTGCGTCCCCATTCGACCAATCTGCAGAAGATACCTCAGATTTCTTGCAGGATCAGAGCACTATCAATTCTCAGCATTGCCCTTTGGCTTATCTACTGAGTATTCACAAAATGCCTGGCATCAGTAATCGCCCATTGCAGACTACAGGAATTCAAATTTACCCATACCTGGACGACTGCCTGCTACAAGGGGACAACAAAAGCAAGCTGACAACAGATTTACAAAGGGTCATTTACTTGCTACAAGGACTGGGATACACAGTCAATTTACAAAAGTCAAGGCTGATACCATCCCAAACAAGGACATTCTTGAATTGGACACAGTACAACAGATGGCATTCCTGACTACAGAAAAACAAAAAGAACTTCCTCTTTACTTCTTGGCACTAACAAAACTGATCAAGTTAACAGCAAGAAAAGTTCTGCAGGCCTTGGGCTTCATGGCATCATGCATAATCTTGGTCCCATTTGCCAGACTACATATGAGGAAACTACAGTGGTACCTAAAGAATTTATGGTCCCAACACAGACACAGTCTAGAAACAGAAATCCCACTAATTCCATGCTTAAAACAGGAGTTCCTATGGTGGGCTCAGGCATGCCAGTCAAACCCAGGCCTACCCTTTCGCAGATGTCAACCAAGCCAGACCATCACAACAGGCGCTTCAGACCTAGGATGGGGGCCCACATGCTGGACAAATGCGTGCAAGGATTGTGGACACAGGATCAACTTCACCTGCACATCAATCTAAAAGAAATGCTGGCAGTAAAACTGGCAATCCAAAAGTTCAAACCATTTCTCAAAGAGGGCCAATTGATGATAAGGACAGACAACACCACAGTCATGTGGTACATCAACAAACAGGGAGGCACTCATTCATACCCCTATGCAGAATGACCTTGGAGCTGTGGACCCTGGCACTCAGCTACAACATTCAGTTACAGGCAATATTTGTACCGGGAAAGACAATACACTAGCAGACATATTAAGCAGAACCACTTGGATGCCCACGAATGGAAGCTGCACGGACATCTTCAAGACCATCTCGAAGAAATGGGGAATGCCACAGATAGACCTATTCGCATCACCTCTCAATCGCCAGCTCTCAAAAATTCTGCACAAGGACATTCCACCCACTAGCATGGAAAGTAGACTCACTCTCCTTCAACTGGAAAGGCCTAACAGCATATGCATTCCCACCTCTTCCTTTGATACACAAGGTACTACTAAAAATCAAGGAAGAGCGTCCAAGGATAATCCTGATAGCTCCAAACTGGCCAAGACAACACTGGTACCCACTACTGAAGAGCATGTCTCGGAACAATATGTGGCCAATACCCCTGATGCCTTTGATGTTAACTCAGAACAACTACAGCATCATACATCCAAACCTAACGCTGCAACTGACTGCATGGAACATCACATAGCAGCAGCTAATCCAGAACTTTCCCAAAGAGTTAAAGACATTATTCTTGAAGCACGCAGACCTTCAACAAGAAGGAACTATGCTGGAAAATGGAAAAGGTTTGTCATTTGGAGTACGGAAAGAGGAAAAGATGTGTCAAACATAGATATGCCTAACATTCTGGAGTATCTGGCGAACTTCTTCATTCAGGCCTGTCCTACTCCTCCATCAAGATACATGCATCAGCTATTTCAGCAGAATACAGCTTTGATCCACCTGTTTTTCTTTGCTCAGGCAGTTCCTCAGAGGAATCAAGAATGTAAAACCTCCAAGGAAACCACCATTACCAGCTTGGGATTTAAACTTTGTGCTAGAAAAGTTGACACTATCACCCTTTGAACCAGCAGCAACAGCAGACCTACAACACCTGTCATGGAAAACTGCTTTCCTACTGGCAATTACTTCAGCAAGGAGGGTTTCAGAACTACAGGCCTTAATGGCAGTGCAACCCTTCCTAATCTTCCACCAAGATAGAGTGTCCATGAGGACTAATCCTACATTTATGCCCAAGGTGGTATCCAGAGTGTCTTTAAACCAGGCAATCCACCTACCTACCTTCTTCCCCAACCCACAAAACAGAGGGGAAAGAATACTGCATACCTTGGATGTACATAGACAGCTACGCTACTACTTGGACAGAACAAAAATAGCAGAAAGACTGACCAACTTTTGTAGCCTATGCAACAGGAAGGGAAGGAAAAGCTATTTCCAAACAGACAATCTCCAAATGGATAGGAAATTGCATACGATACTGTTACTCCTTCCATGGAAAACCAATTCCACAGAACATAAGACCTCATTCTACAAGGGCAACAGCCACTACCACAGCCTTCTTGCAACCAAAGACATTATTGAGGCAGCTACTTGGACCTCCGTGCATACATTTGCCAAGCATTATAATTTGCCTCTATATTCCAGATCCCGAGCAGGGTTTGCCACTGCTGTACTGCAAGGGATCCTAAACACACCATAATCTACTTTTATCCTCCTCCCTAGTTGGCTATGGTATTCTACCCACTTGTTATGACTGCAGATGCATCCATGAAGGACATAGTACAGTTTTGTACCTACCATAAATGTAGATGTCCGAACTGGATAGCATCTGCAGTCACCTCCCTCCTTCCCTCTGTGGTACTCCTAGGTGTTTACCCTCCTAATAGCTAGCTGTTGGGGGGGAGTCTTTTATGGTGTATTTGTTTGTATATATGTATATATATGCTTATTGCTGTGTTTACCTCTATCTATTTGGAAACATTGGCATCTATCCAAATTTTTAGCCTGCAAGAGGGCTACTGGCATCTGGGGCAAGAAACACTGAGGAAAATGGCGTCGGCTGATGCTTTTATACCCGAAGACCAACAGAGATGACGTCGGGTGGAGTGCGACATCAGCCGGACTTTGGAATCCGGCCGACTGCAGGGCTGCCTGACGACAGGACAACCCACTTGTTATGACTGCAGATGCTATCCAGTTCGGACATCTACATTTATGGTAGGTACAAAACTGTACTTTTTCTCTTATGCCTTCAGCATTTCTGGCTAGATCTCAACCACATCTGCAGTCTTACAATTCAGATCTGACTGTTTTAAGGACATCATATACAGTGATGTACTCCGAACTACTTGACATTTCTGGCACTATACCTGATAGGAAAGCATGTTTGCTGGGATAAGAAGTTATTCAGAGTGTTCTTTCCACCTCCTGGCAGTCTGCCCTGTAGTGCTAGCTGGCTGCTGCCATTGCTTAGAACAGCTTAAGAAGTATCTTGTTATACTTTCTTAGACACCAAATGGTTTGAAGGAACCTTTTGAAGCCAATCTGTAGACTTTCTTTGTGTCCTTTCCAACTCTTGTTAAGCCCAAACTTATGCTTTATCAGTTACTGCCACTTTGGCCTTCTTGGCCTGATATTACCTCTTAGATGGAGCGTGTACACTGGGATGTCCTGACATTGCCACTATGATAGGTACTCACCACTTTATGAACACAACTTTTTGTTAATGCCTTAAGAATTGAAGTCTGTAGCATGCTCCTTTTGGACTTCATGTTGTAGTCTCATCAAAAGCACAATTGAAATTATCTCAGTGGTATGAGTTGAACTTGTACAGAAGTTTTTTCTACTTGTTTCTGGGAGCTTTTTATTGCTTCTATGGTCTTGAGGGGAATATAGTCAACATCCATCCAGTCAATCCATTTCACTGCCAAGTGGTGATCAGTTAATAGCTGTGCCTCTGTCTTTATCTAAACATACTGCCTTAGCTCAGACGAGATATTAACAATATTGGTCATCAGCCTTCATGTCAGGATGCTGTGGTAATGGTACCAAACCTCCTTGTGTTTGAACATGGTGTTTTCTGTGGAGAAACTGTTGCTCATGCAGAAGTATAGTAATAACTCATTTTTTGGGGTTTAGATTCAGGAGGCCAGGCTTCCCAGTCCTGTCCCTCCACATATCTCCACAGTTCCCCCCCATGAAAATAGGAAGCTTTCAGCATGATTACAGAACTAGTTGATGTTGCCCTCTCGAAGATCTCTTCCACCTTCAAGAAGACTGAAAACCTTTTGATGCATAAGAACAAGCTGCAGTCAGTCTTCTTATCTGTGGCTAACAGCCATATTGAGGCAACCCACTCATCCAGTATAAGTCTGTCAGCCTTTATAGCAAGATGTCTTTACATTTGGCAGTCCCACTGGCTTCAACAAGATGTCCTTTTACAGAGAGAGGTTTAGGAATAGTTTACTATAATGAAATACTAGATAGAACAGTAGTCACTAACTGTGATAAAACAATAAATAGTAATGGTAACGCTTTCATAATGAAATCCCAAACACCTGTGATTGCAACAGTGTAAACTTAAATGTACAGTAGGAGGGATACAGATAAACATTGACTGCAGAGCTAATGCTAAATATAGTGATCAGTTACATTAGCTAGATAGAAGTCTGATAACCACTCACTGTTCAGGTTTAAATTAAGGTGACTGTCCCTCCTGAAATGTGCCCTAGTGGTATCTCCATCTTTTTCCATCTGAGTATTGAACTTTCCCAGTAAGATTACAGAATTTGTTGGTGCCGTTTTGGAGCACATCATCTAGCTTTTCTAGTAAGGCTGACTGCATGTAAGAACTCAGTATTTAGGTTCAGTTAGTGCGAGTACATGGTTTAGAAGAGAATACCAAGAACATCTCCATATGTACTTTTGTTTTTTGAAAAACAGGGAAAAACTAAGATGCCTGCAGTTCTCAACACGTTATGCAATAACAACGGTATATGCTGATTAATTTGTTCAGTCATACATCCTTTCATTTTCTCATTACCCAAGTAATCCAGATCAAAGCCACAGGTGAACCAGAGCTTATTTCTGCATTTAATTATTGCAAGGTACAGAAGCTAGTCTTTGATATGGTGCTAGCCCATCATAAGGCACATATATACATACTCATTTCAATGCAGCACACTCACCTATAGGCAGTTTGGAGGAGTAACACACTCTGTTATGTGGAAGGAAAGTGGCTCATTTAGCAAAACCCCATGTTGACTCGGAGAATATGCAGTCTGCAAGAGGTGAACTAGTGAACCAATCCATGTGAAATAGCAAAACCAGACACTGTGCCACAGTGCAGCCTGCTGAGAAATGTACATTTTGCAAATATATACTGAGAGAAACTGAAAATAGGTTCCATTAAAGAAGAAGCAGGCAGCTAAAGGCTGTAGAACCAAAAGCACTGGAAAGAAGTGCCATCCTAATGTCCATTTGCTGGTTATAAACCTATAATGTTGTGACTCCCTACCTCTGGGCTAGTAATCAAGGACCCTTGATCCTCTCCCCTGGTACCTGTAGGGAATGTTCACTGGAAGGATAATGAGTGTGCTGGAAGTCATAAAACAATTTCTTACCTCCACGCATCCAGAGTGGGAATTAGTTCACCCCAAAGACCATGCAGAAAGCTTCCTAGTACATACTTTGTGTTTCTGGCAGCATTGAAACCTGTGAGATAGCGTCTTTATGGCCTAGCCCATAAAGTGATTTAATTTCAGATATATTTTAAAGTTTGATGGACTGAGGTAAACCTGCTGTCTTCCAGTTTCCTTTGTTACAACATATACATTTAAACAGTTACAATAGTGCATGTACATTTTTGTTCTCTCCAGTAGGGCACACTGTTGATACATTTTAAACACAAGCACTTTACAAATACATTTTCAACATAAACATCTGTACAAATCAGTTTGATTATTTGATATACACATGACATGCAGTTCTAATGCATTTGTAACACAAGCATCTTGTAAAAATCATTTTGTTTATTTTATTTATTTAATTTTACATTTGTTAACCAGGTTAGTCCGAATGGGCACAGAGAGCCCTTTTTCAGCAGAGACGCAAGGAGAAAAGCTCTAGGAAAGTAATTAGTAAAAATAAAAATTAAAAAAAAAACTAACAATTCAAGTTATAAGATAATTAACAGTACAAAAACAGAGAGAAGAATACAACAGGAATATTTACAAGGCAAAAGTACAGTATTTTTGAGAGTGCAGTAGCAATATGTTTGAGAAAGTTGGTTAGCATTAAGTTATGTGCAAGGAGATATAACAATGTCTTAAAATAAAAAATATACAATTCAGAGTAACATCATGACATAGTACATCAAAGATGCATTTAATAGCATAAGTATTAACTGCAGAGAGAGTAATATGTGTAGACAGTTTAGATAGGAAATACCAGGCCGATATGTTAAACGAGAGTAGAAGAAAAATTCATTAGGTTATTTCCTGACAAATGCAGATCCATGCATGTTGGAAATGAATCCTTAGTTGCTTTTTTGAATTCGCCACTTTTAGTAGTGGAGCAAAGGGACAATGGAAGTGTGTTCAACGAGTATGCAGTTGATTGACTGTGAAATATTTTTCCAATATTTTTGTTTGGATTGGTCACCTGTAGTAGGTTTTGTTGTGTGATTCTGAGGTCACAATTGGGTGTGTACTGTGGAAGTATGGATGTAAGGGCAAGGCAGGAGTTTGGGCTATTCAGGATGCTATGTGCAATTTGTAGTTGTGATATTTGAAGCATGTGGGGACCTCAGGCCATCTTATGCTTTCTGGGATATACAATGATGGAATTTGTAGCTATTACTGACTGCGAATCTGGCTATCTTGTTCTATGTGGTTTCTGGTTTGGTTAAGAGATTATTTTGGAGGTTAGTAAGTATTGGAGCAGAATATAGCAGGTATGGTAGAATAACTGTTTGAGCTGGTATAGGTCTAGATTTGTTGGGTATACATTTGTTGTTGCGGTACAGAAGACCTAGTTTTTGATTGGACTTTTTGATGCAGTTTAAGATATATGGTATCTGAGTTGGCAGTGATAATTGTATTATCTAAGGATGAGATGGTGAAGTTCCTTTTTAGCTGGATTGAGTTTTTTTGGAAGGAAAAGTCGAAGCTTGGTCTTTTTGGGGTTCAGAAGCAGGTTTTCAGTTAGCCATTGCTCTACTAAGTGCAGAGATTGTTGAGTGACAGTGTGGAGATTTTGTGTATTGTCAGAAATGTTAATAATTGTGCCATCATCTGTGTACTGGATTAAGGTAGAGGGGGCAGGAGACCTGAAGTTTATTTGTAAATATATTAAAAAGTAGGGGGCCCAGGATAGAGCCCTGAGGAACCCAGGTCTTAACAAGACGGAAAGGGGTTAAGAATGTTTGCCATCTGATGGACTGATATCTGAGAGGTAGCTGTTAAACCATGAGGTAGTGGAGGTAGAGAGTTGTAGGCTGGAAAATTTGTTTAGGAGGGTGGGATGGGAAACCGTATCAAATGCTTTGGATACATCGAGAAATAGAGCTGATATGAGTTTATTATCATCTCTGGCTTGAGCAGTGCTGTGTGTGAAAGATTAGGAGGGCAGTGGTAGTACTGTGTGAGGGTTGGAAACAGTGCTGTGTGGGTATAATTAGGTTTGCCTGTAAGATGTGGTTTAATATTTGTCTGTGTATACATTTTTTCATTATCTTATATAAGTGGGATAATATGGGAGTAGGCCTGTAATTTGAGAGTTCTGTAGAATTTCCTCCCTTGTGGAGGAGTATTATGAAGAATTTTTTCCAGATATCTGGTACTGTATTTTCTTGGATGGATCTATTGATAAGTATAGATACAGGGTATGCTACGGATCTAGCTGCATGTTTGAGGAAGTAATGGAGGGAGTCTGTCTGCTGATGGGAGCAGGGTTCGAGTTTAAGAAGTGATCTGATTAAGGAAGTTGCTACGGATGCTAGGGAGAATGATGGAAGAGATGAGGTGAGACATGGAGTCTTAATATCGAGAGTGTCTAGTTTAATGAAGAAGTTGTTAAATAAAGTTGCAGTTTCACTATAAGGTTTGTTAGGGAAGGTGTTTGGTGAAGAGGGGTTCCCTGGAAATAGTAATATCTTTATTGAGTCCCAGGATTTCTTCTGGTTGGAATGTGGGTTGCTCAGAGATTTTTGTTAGAAATTTTGTTTTTTGTCCAGTAGGACCTGTGCTTTTGTTTGGTTGCGAAGCTGCTTATACAAGTTCAGGTGGAAAGTTGAGTTGATATTTTTTTTTCCATTCTTTCCAGGCACTGTCTCTGTTCATAAGGGATCAAGTTGCCTGGTTTAGCCTGGTGCATAATTACATTTTAGCCTAATTTTTATACTGGCAGCCAGGGTGATAAGTGTTTCTAGGAATATGTTGTTGAAGCTTTGGACAGCCTCATCAAGGGGTAATGTGTGTAGGAATGACCAGTTTACAATGAACAGTACTTCGTTTAGGGTGACAGGGTTGTAGTTTGTATGGTTACAAGACTCTTTGTATTGGTGGCTGTTAAGAATGGGAGAGTGTCTTACTACGGAGGTGGTCACTAAGCCAGTTGGGTAGGGTGGAAGGGTTATGATAACACTGGGGGTTGGATACTATCCAGTCGATGACCAAGCCATTCTTGGAATCTTTTTTTTGCTGGTGCATGGGTGAGGTGATCAGCTCAGTAAAGCCATAAAGGTTTATAGAGTAGTTAGGGGTGGCAGTATTAACAAATTTCCAGTCAATATTCATATCTCCAAAGATGATGGTTTCATGAGGAACGGATATAGAAATCCAAGAAAGAAACTGCTCGAGTATGGGAATATTTTTACCTGGGGGTATATAGATCACTGCCAGAAAACCAGACCAGGCCGGTATCCAAGAAAATAATTAAGAAAAATCAAGCTCAGTCAATTCCATGTCAGGGTATTGCAGTATCTTCCTAATAACTAGAAATGTTGTGCTACTAATCTAGTACAGTGTGATGACAAAGACCACCACAGCTATAGGGAAAACATTACAAGTATACACTGCAGGTACCTAGGTAAACCTTCTCCAAGAGAAAGAAAGTTTTAAGTAATTGACCTAGGAATACCATAGGAAGAGAAATGGGGGGGGGGGGGACCAGTAGTGTGCAGACTTGCGGTAAAAGGCTATAGCAAAAATGTCTTCAGTTTAGAGGACTAATTAAATACAACTTTAACATACAGTAGTTTAGCTGAAAGCACTTTAGTGTTCCACCTACACAGGGTCTTACAGTGCAGGGCAATGAGACAGCCTTTGGTTTATTGGAGGTTGGCCAGGACAGAGATAAAACTTTTGTTGAGGGGACTGTAAATAAAAAGGAAAAGTAGGTAAATATTATGTCTGCGGTTTTAAAACACTCAGATTACCAAGTAGTTGTAAGAAACAGCACAATTCTTTGAGCAACACAAATGCAAAGAAAGCAGGGAAAAACAAACAAACGGAAACTGCAGTTGATACCAAGCTAATGTTAAGTTGTCAATCTCGCCTTCATTCTTGCTGGATGGGTTCGGAGCCGAACCTCGGCTCTGACTCGGCATAATACTAAAGCTCGAGAGCTATTTTTCACCGGCTCGAGGCTATACTATGTCCCATAATGCTAGGCGTGATATACCCAGATCTCGTTTGCCGCTTCAGCTACGAGGTTGCGTTTTCACCGGCTCCAGGTCGTATTTTAAAAATTTTGTATCTATAGTTAGTTTTTTGATAGTTGATACTTTTTCTCAGTAGTTTATTTAATTAGTATTTAGAGAGTAGCGACTAGTTTCCCTTCCCTTTTCTGTAGTTTTCCCCTACTTTTTCCACCCTTAAGGTGGTTGGGCCTCTAACCCTCCCTTTAGTAGTTAGTACAGATTCCCCTTAGTGTGTGTGTGTGGAATTTCTGTCTCATTTTTACTATTACTTTACTTAAATTTTTTGTTGACTGTGCCTTTTTCGTGTGTTAGTGTACGTGTTTAGACTCCTGTATCGACCCTGTGGTATCATGTCCAAGGATACCAAGGTATCGGGATTCAAGAAGTGTGACTCATGCTGTCAGAAGATGTCTCTGACAGACGGTCACACTTCTTGTGTCTATTGTTTGGGCCCTCTGCACCTGCAGGACTCTTGTTCCATCTGTCACGCTTTTAGACCTAGAGTCCTGCAGGAATGCAGAAATAAGCTCATTCTCAGAGGCTTATTAAAGCCTGAAAGTTCTCTGTCCAAGCCTATGACCGGAAAACCGTTAAAGCCCGCCAAATCGTCGGCTCCATGTTCGGAGCCGGCACAGAGCGGTCCTCTTTCTGCCTCATCGGTTTCGGCTGGAACCGATACATCGAGGCCTCAGTTGGCTCTGACTTTGGTGTCGGAGCCGTCCCCAAGTCGAAAGCGCTCCAGGTCTCCTTCACTGGAGTTGGTCAGATTGGCTCCGAAATCCCCCTTGCTGTTGGAGCGGAGCCATAGGTCTCACTCCTCTAGGTCTTCCAGGCTCTAGGACCATGATCTCGAGAGGGTAGTCAGTAGGCTTTTGAAGTCGCAGGCGCTGGCCCAATTATTGCATAGCCCGTCTCAACAGACAGGGGCTACCCCAATGCCTGCTCAAGTTCCTCCTTCGACTATTCCTTCGAGCTCGGAGCCGGAAGCCGTCGGGCTTGCTACCGTGAGGGCGTCGGAACCGATTCCACCCTTATCGGTTCCTTCGTCGGCTCCGATTCCTTCATTGGCTCCGTCCTTGGAGGGATCCGGGTGCCGAGACTCCCTCGTCGGCTTTGAGGGCACGAGTGGCATCGGACCCTTGTCCGACCCCTTTCTCCCTGTCGGAGTCTCGACGCAGGTGAGTTCAGCCCCGACATCGGCCTCGGAACTGTCCCTCTTGGTGCCGGGAGGATCTGTCATCTCCTCAGAGCTGGGTCCCTCTTCCCTGCCTGACAGGGGTGCCTTTGAGGTCATGAGGAGCGTGCTTCCCATACTGGTGCCACAGTCGGCCTCGTCGGCCCCTCCCTCCATGGTGCCTGCTTCAGCCCCTGCCTACCCTCCCGAACCCAAGTGCCGAGAACCGACACTCCAGGCCGCTCCATTGGGCATTTCCTCCTCTTCCGAGGCCTCCCCTGATCCTGCAGGGGAGCCCCCTCAGAAGAGGACTTGCAAGAGGAAGCCTGTCGACTCCCCTGAGTCAGTGACATCTGACACCAACCTGGATGATTCGGAAGGGTCCCCAAGGTCCCCCTCTGAGGATGTCTCCTTTTCTGATATCCTAGAGATCCTTAAACAGAGGGGGAACTGGTCCGCCCTCAACCCTTCCGAGGACGAGTCGATGTACCTGGATGCGTTCGGTTCTCGCCCTTCCACCTCCTGGCTGTCCCCGCCTTTCGACCCACTCATGGAGGTGGTGGCTTGGAAGGCATGGACGGCTCCGGATACTGTGGAACCAACCCCCCAGAGGCCTACAAAATTCATTACAGCCCCTGCAGACAAGCAGTTTCTGTCTAAGGGTGTCCCCGTTGATGCCATGGTGGTGGCGGCAGCCACTAAGAAGGAATTGGCTGACCCTTCAGTACCTGTCCATCTTCCTAATGAGGAATCTAGGACTATGGATAGGTATGGCAAGCGGATGTTTTCTTCAGCGACCTTTGCCATGCAGTCGCTGAATTACCTGTGCCATTTCACCTGTCTTCAGAGAGACCTTCTTAAAGAACTGGGTGATACCTTACAAGGACCCAGCAGCTGTGGGGTCTCAGGAGAAGATCAACTCCCAGCTGGGGACCCTGAACTCGATTGTCAACTCCTCCATGCGGCTCATTTCTTATGCAGCCGATCGAGCGAGTAGGGCCGCAGGCACGGGTGTTGCTCTAAGGAGACACACCTGGATGCGGCTTTGCTACTTTGCTGACCCCTTCAAGGCATCCTTCACTAACACCCCCTTTGATGGTTCTGCCTTGTTTGGACCTCAAGTGAAGGATACATTGACCAGGTGTGAGCAGGAAGGCAAGATTCTCTCTGCTGTGGGAGTCCATTTTTCCGCCCCTTCTATACCATACCCTAAGGGTCAAAAGGGCGGAAAGATGTGGTTCCGCAAACCCCAGGGAGTACTGCCTGACGCACGTGGTGAGCTTCCCTCCAGAGGCAGAGGAGGGAACAATAGCAGACGCCGCCCTAGGGGCAGGGGGTGTCTGCAAAATCAGGGTAGCAGAGAATCTTTCTCTGACAAACCCTTCCAGCACCCCTGAGGAGCTGCCCGACTGTCCACCTTCGGAGGCAGTCGGGGGAAGACTTTCACTGTACCCAGAAGCCTGGCATTCCCTCACGCAAGACAAATGGGTACGGTCGATCATATCCGAGGGTTACAGAATCCCCTTCATCCACACCCCACAACAACCAAAAGGGCCTCTTCCAGATGTTCCACCCGGTCTGAGAGATCAAGCAGTGTCAGAAATTTCAAAGCTGCTATCAAAAAGAGCCATCCAGCCAGTCCCAGCAGACCAACAAGGATCCGGAATCTACTCCAAATTCTTTTTGGTACCAAAAAAGACAGGGGACTGGAGACCTATTTTAGATCTCAGCAGGCTGAACAAGTCTGTTCAAAGATCGAAATTCCGGATGGTCACTCTACAGTCCATTCTACCTTTTCTGGGTCAGGACAATTGGATGTGCTCTATAGATCTTCAGGATGCGTACTACCATATCAAAATGAACAGGCGCTCCAGAAGGTTTCGCCGCTTCCGGCTGGGAGCCAGTCACTACCAATTTAGAGCCCTGCCCTTTGGCCTCACCACAGCCCCCAGGGTGTTTACCAAATGCATGGCAGTGGTTACGGCTCACCTGAGACAATGAGGATTCCAGGTGTTTCCATATTTAGACGACTGGCTCCTTAGTGCCACCACCAGGCACCAACTACTTCAAGACAGGGATTACGCTGCACAAATGTGCAAAGCGCTAGGCATCTCTGTAAACTTCAAAAAGTCTGCCTTGTCACCTTGTCAGCATATTGCCTTCATAGGCACCGTGTTAAACACGGTGGAGTTGTCAGCAAAACTACCTACACAAAGAGTTTCAAACATTCGCAGCCATGTTCAAATCCTACTACAGGAGGACAGAGTCCAAGCCAGATTTGTACTAAAAACACTTGGTCTAATGGCAGCAACAATCACCTTGCTCCCCCTAGCTCATTTTCATATGCAGATGCTGCAGTGGATGCTTTTTTCCCAATGGTCCTTCCAGCAGCTTCCCATGTCACACAACATTCTCATCACTCAAGTCGTGCAAGAGACCCCTTTCTTGGTGGATGGTCTCGCCTCAGGTGCTCCAAGGCAGACCTATTGTTCTCCCCCCTCTGGTTGCCACCGTGACTACGGATGCCTCCCTGATAGGGTGGGGGGGCATTTTCAGGGCAGGACAGTCCAGGGCACATGGCAACCCTTCGAGTGCCACCTGCACATCAATGTCTTGGAAATGAGAGCGGTACTTTTGGCGTTGCAGGCCCTTCAGGACTCTCTACCCACCGGGACGATTGCAATTCAGACAGACAATATGTCTGTAGTGTGGTACATCAACAAGCAGGGCGGAACCAGGTCCTACCCCCTATGTCGGGAAGCGCTTAGACTTTGGCAGTGGGCGATCTCTTCTCAACGGTTTCTGGTAGCAACGCATATTCCCGGGAAGTCCAATGTCATAGTGGACAGATTGAGCAGGGCCATTCTCATGCCCTACGAGTGGTCTCTCAACCAGCTAGTAGTGGAACAAATATTCAGAAGGTGGGGTCAGCCTTGCTGCGACCTTTTCGCAACCCATCAAAAGAGCAAGTGTCAGGACTTCTTCACCCTTTTTTTCCTCTTCCGGGTCTCCCTCCCAGAGACGCTCTAGTCCACGATTGGCCTCGAGGTCTTCTGTATGCTTTTCCCCCTTTTCCCTTAATTACTCAGTTAGTCCAGAAAGCAACTGCCTTGAGATCCAGGATGATCCTCATTGCCACTTACTGGCCCCGACAAGTTTGGTTTCAGTTCCTGCAACGTCATCTACTGGAGCAGCCCTGGCATCTGGACCCAGTGCCAGACCTTCTGACCCATCAATCGGGCGGGCTACACCAATCCCTTCCATCTCTCAACCTCACAGCTTGGTTGCTCCACTTCCAACCCTAGCCAGGCTTCCCTTAATTTCTCAGTCAGTACATGATATTATCCTTGCCTTTCACAAGTCTAACACCAGAAGGACGTATGCTAGTAAATGGAAACGGTTCTCTATTTGGGCAAGGAAAAATCAAGTTGACCCGTTCACAGCTCCTGTCCAAACAGTTCTAGAATTTTTGGCAGAACTTTTCCAAATAGGCTCTTCCTCAGCCACTATCAGGGTCCAGTTGGCGGCTATTGCAAATTTCCACGTTGGCCTGTCAGAGGCCAGTATTATGTCCCACAAGCTTTGCAAAGCCTTTCTAAAAGGAACCCTATTACTTTGGCCCCCGGCTGAAGATCCTCCTCCACCGTGGGATCTAAATTTGGTACTGTCTTCTTTAATTCTTCCTCCGTTTGAGCCAGCTGCTTCCTGCTCATTGAAACTGCTCTCGTGGAAAACACTTCTTGGTAGCCATTACCTCAACGAGAAGGGTTTCGGAACTACAAGCACTCTCTGTGCGCCCCCCTCTTAGGACTAATCCATCCTTTTTACCTAAGGTACTCTCTGAAAAAAATCTTAATCAGACCATTGATCTCCCAGTCTTCTTCCCAAATTATGCTGATAAAGCTGAGAGAAGATTACATTGTTTGGACGTTCACCGTCAACTACGTTTCTGTCTGGATAGAACTAAACAGACGAGAAAATCAGAACAGCTCTTCCTGTCTTACGCTGAAGGAAAGCAAGGCTGGCCAGTTTCTAAAGTAACCTTGTCCAGATGGTTGACAGCTCTTATCACATTAATCTATCAATTGAGGCATAAGGAGCTCCCTACCAAGCCTAGAGCTCATTCAGCTAGAGCATTAGCTTCCTCAGTAGCTTTTCAAGCAAGGTTACCTATGGATTCTATTTGTGCAGCGGCCACATGGGCCTCCCCTCATACCTTCATTTTTCATTACAAACTGGACATTGCCTCCAGAAGTCGGGCTGATTTTGGTTCCACTGTACTCAAGAGTCTGTTCCATTGAGCCACCTGGGACTAAGGTGCTAGGGACGCTGTCCCATCCAGCAAGAATGAAGGCGAGATTAACAACTTAACATTGAGAAGTTATGTACTTACCATAACGTTCCATGCTAGTTGTCTTCTTCTCGCCTTCTTTCTTGCGTCCCACCCTCCATCCCCCTAGCCTGGAAAGACCTAGAGTATCTTGCGAGAGGTGTTTTTTGTCACCAGAGTTATCTCCTCAGCTAGATCTTTTGCTCCCCTTTGGTAGCCCTTGTAAGGGTTATATGTAGATGAGGTTAGATATATTTGTTAAATATATTCTCTGTTGTGGTGGGACATGTATGTCCATAGTGTTAGCTATCAAACGAGATCTGGGTATGTCACGCCTAGCATTATGGGACATAGTATAGCCTCAATCCGGTGAAAAATAGCTTTCGAGCTTTAGTATTGGGCCGAGTCGGAGCCGTGGTTCGGCTCCAAACCCATCCAGCAAGAAAGAAGGAGAGAAGAAGACAACTAACATGGAACGTTATGGTAAGTACATAACTTTTCATTATAACATATGCCATAGCCAGCCTTAGGCATAGGCCAACTAGGTGGCTGCCTAGGGCATCGGTCTAGCAGGGATGCTTTTCCAGTATTTATTTGGTGTAGGTAGACCAGGATGGGGCCACCAGATGATGTGGTGGGGGGGGACCATGGAGCCCTTTTGCCTAGGGCACCAGTTAATGTAAGCCTGCTACACTATTATGTATTGTTGTAAAGGTTATGAAGAGAAATAGTAACTACTAAGATGCTAAGCACAATTTAGCATTCTCCACTAAAAGTCAGGAATAACAACAGTGGCATTCTTCAGAAACACAGTAACTACTAAGATGCTACACACAATTTAGCATTGTCCACTAATAACATGCCAGAAGACTTTGCTGTAAAAGTAAGTAATAAAACTGATGTGTCAAAAAGAAAAACCTTTTTTAGCACTTCCGTTCATTTTATTACAGAACTTATGATGAAAATGCTAAAAAACGGTTGTTTATTATTAGTATTTTTTGATGCTGGTTGGAAGTAAGTATTTTAATGCTTTCAGCTGTAGGTTCACTGACTGTGCCGAATGCTTAGGTCATGCAGCATTGTCCTCAGTATTGCTCTGAATAGCCTTGACATTTTCTGGACACTTTGGCAGTACAGGAGGAAGTTCCAAAGACTGACAGTAAGTCCCTGCTGAGAGCCAGATAAGTTTGTGAGACATACTTATGTTTATGTATTAAGTTTGAGGATGCTGTGTTCTGAAGATTTCTTTTCCCAGGATGTAATGACCTGGGAGTTGGTGTATATGTATATATATATATATATATATATATATATATATATATATATATATATATATATATATATATATATATATATATATATATATATATATATATATATATATATATATATATATATATATATATATATTTATACACGTGTGTGTGGAAACACTTTGTAATCTTCAAATACTGAAATGTCGAATTTCACTATCTCGACACTATAAAGTCGAAGTTTGAAAATTGCGAAAGTGCGAATTCGAATATCTCAAATTCGCGGTTATGGCTTTACACTACGTAATGTCCGGGATTGTATGTGGATGGTGTGTGGTGCCGGGTATGGATTTATGTGTTATGTCAGGTAAGTGAGTGTTTTGTAAGGGTTTTGGGTGGGAGTTAGTGTATGTTAGTGTGCTGATATGTGTGTGTGTGCGAGGGACTGTAGAATGTGTGTTTGTTTGCTTTTGTTTACTGTTTGTGCGATTTTGGAGTTAGTATGTATAAGTAGGGGGGTATGGGGGGCATAGGGGGTCTTGCCCCCCTGCTTATTTGTGTTGTAGGTTTGTGGATGCGCATTGTTTTGTTTATGTTGTGATGTGGGTGTTGTGGTGTATGTGTGGTCTGGTGTGTGCTGTGTTTTAGGTGTTTTGAATTTTGCGATTTTGGACTTCGCGGTTTTGGTGTTTCTGTGTTGTGTGGATTCAATTTCATGGTCTCGAAAAACTGAAATTCAAGATTTCAGTATTTCGAAATTATGAAGTGAATCCATATATATATCAATATATACACATACATATATATATATATATATATATATATATATATATATATATATATATAAATAAATAAAATGCGTCTACTTTTCTTAATCAAAATTTCAGAATCTCGAACAAGAAAAGTAGAAACCTGCTTAAGGGAAAGTGCAGTACATCGAAAGTGTACTTTCGCAAAAGCCGATTCACCGAATTGGGGAAAAACAAAACAAGTAACTTTAAACACTATTTTACAGGGGCAAGCCCCCCTTCACCCCCCCCACACCCCCACTTAAATATACTAACTCTGAGATCGCACTACAGTGGGGAAAAGGATATATTTCCTTATCCCCACTGTAATGTGCTTCGCTGAATCGGCTTTTGCAAAAGTGTACTTTCGATGTAGTGTACTTTCACTTAAGTGGGTTTCTTCTTTTTTTGTTCGAGGTTTTGAAATTTCGATCAATAAAAGTAGACCCATATATATATTGGTTTACTTTCAAATGGGTGATCGGACTATGTGCGATTCAC
Organism: Protopterus annectens; assembly: GCF_019279795.1. Taxonomy (NCBI): domain Eukaryota; kingdom Metazoa; phylum Chordata; order Ceratodontiformes; family Protopteridae; genus Protopterus; species Protopterus annectens. Next base: position 267,721,077 of record NC_056743.1, read on the forward strand.
ATTAGTCTGAATCGACCATTTGGTAGAATTAAAAGAACAAACGCTAAAATGTAGAAATATACAACAACGAATGCAATACAACATTTGCTGTTGTGACTTTCTACATTTTGATGCAGATTGCATTATAGGGGGATCAGGAAATGTACCGTTTCTCTCACTATAGTACGATCTTGGAGTTTGTATATCTAGGTAACAGGGGGTGTGGGGGGGCTTGCCCCCTTGCAAATACGTTGTGTACTGTGTGTCGGAGACTGTTTGCGGAAGAGTAGTGCATCTTTAAGTTGTGTTGAATTTGAACTTTCACCACTTCCTCGTTCGACGTTAGTATTGCTCGCTTAAGGTGATTTTCGTTTCTATGGTTCTTAGAAACTATAGTTTGCACATGTGATTGGGAAAATGATAGTAAACCTGTGTGTGTGTGTGTGTGTGTGTGTGTGTGTGTGTGTGTGTGTGAGTGTGTGTATGTATGTATACACACACACACACACACACACACACTATACAAGTAGCTGGGGTGTTGGAGATGCTGTCCTGTCACATTTGCTTGTGTGTGTGCACTCACATGGAGGCTTGTCATCTTGCAGAAACATTTTTATTTATCTATTTTTTTACTTTTGAGTGATATTGTTTTGTGGGTGATCAGAAGGGAGTCACAAGCTTGTTATAGAGCCAGACTGGTACACAGAATGTGGCGATTTGATGCACCTTTTGTGCTCTGCAGATAAACTGACCTTCACAAACCTGTTATTTGAAGATACAGAGGTGTGTGTACTAGGCTAATGACCACTACGGCTTTTGTAAGGCTAACCATGCATGCCAAATCTCTAACAAATTCTGGTAGCCTAGATAAGTGTAGGTAAGGGCTTGAGAGATGAAACATTTACAAGCAGGGATCTGGGAGATGAACCATTTACCGGCTGCCTATGTCCATTAAAGACACATGTGCCAAACAAGGTGTGACAACCCCAGTTAAACCCAGGGCAGTAATTAAACAGCTCAGTCCTCATCAATGTCACCAGTAAGGGAGCATCACTGAAAGCAGGGTTAGAAATACACAATTTCCCCAAAGAGTTCACAGGGAGCAGGCTCCAGACCTGGGACTGGACTATATGCTTCACTCCAAGTTCCCGAATGGGTCTCCACACTATCCACTGCAGAGCACTGTGTCCCATTTCTAGGTATTTGACACATTCACTCTTAAATATTTGATCTGGTCAGTTTTCATTTCATCCTCACATATGGGTTTGGATCTGATTCATCCGTTACAATAGCTTGTGGCAACCAAAAAGTCTTGGGCACCTCCCCTTCTCAGATCTCATTTGTCACTTCATGAAGACGTGGTCATTCCTTTAGCTCTTGGGCAGATAAGTGATACTTTTCAATATTTATAATATCTTTTCCTTCGTATTGTAGTACCTTTTTAGTGTATGTTTTACCACTTTCTTCCTTGTCTTTTTGAAACTTCCTTCCTATTCAGTTACTGTTTTTTATTACTTTTCCTTTACCTCCCTTATACCCTTTTGGGTAGCTCTGCTGTTATTGTTAGTAGCTTCTCTTTCTTTTTTTCCTTTATCAAAAAAATCTCTTCCAGCTATCTGTCTGTAATATGTATTATTAGCTTCTTGCCTTTTTTTTTTGTAGTTCCATCTTCCGTCTGTGTGTGTGCATGTGTTCTCTGCCATCTGAAAAGCCAGCTGGCTTTAAGAAATGTTCAAAGTATGGTCACAAGATCCCTTTTAGTGATTCACACAGTTTGTGTGTTTACTGTTTGGGCCTCCTCCATTTACAGGACATTTCTTCAATTTACCATTCCTTCAACCACAGGGCCCTGGTTGAAAGGAAAAACAAGGTGATTTTCAGGGGAATGTTGCCATCTTCCTTTTTAGAGGCCATTTCTGGCAGTTAACCCAAGTCTTCTGCAAAATCTAGGTCAGCTCAGTCAAGCCCCGCATCTTCCTCCTTTAAGAGTTCTGACAGAGGGAAGAAGAGACCACCTTCTGCTCATAAATACTCCTTGGAGCCAAAGACTAAAATGACCAAGACTTCTCAGCAACCAACTTTCAAGCTGGCTGTGTCTCTATCAAGGACCAGGTACTCTTCCTCTGTTGACCCGGTTTCATTGAGAGTACCATCCCCTTTTCTCAGTAGACCCACATCCCTGACCGCCTCCTCTTCCTGCTCTACCAGAAGCCTTACAGAAGAAGAAGATAAGGAACAGATGGCCCAGAAGATGTTGTGGGTGCAAGCCATTACTAAGTCCATTTGGCTCCTGCCTATAAGGTCCAGGATTCACAAAAGCTGCCCACTCCCCCATTGGTTCCTCCTCTGACTTCAGGACAAGTTTTGGAGCCATTGGATCTGATATGCCTGGTGTCCTCCAGCTTGGATCACAGAGTTTCGTTTTATTCAAATCGGGCCATTGCCCGGTGCTCCTCAGTGTTTTCGGAGTGTGGGAGCTCTCAGTCATAGCAAGCCTTATACGACTCCAGGACTTTTTCATTAGTCGATTCACCATGGTGCTTCCACGCAGGTGAGCTCTGCTCTGGCTTCGACCCTAGGCGAGCTGTCTTCGAAGCTTGAGAGGTCGCCAATCCGTAGGCATGACCTGTCAGATCTGAGGTCCTTCTCTACTCAGGAGCAGTCGACCTTTGGGGCTCTGGAGAAGGCCATAGCTGCTTCTGCAGATAAGAATTCACCTCCTTCCTTGGATCCACAGTCTTTCCATCTCGTGCCCGTGTGCACCCATTGTGACCATGACATTCCACAGAGAGAGTGGGTTCTTGGTCCCAGGATACCCGTAAGGGTACCCCCGCCTCTCCTGATACCTCCCTAGAGTATCCCACTGAGGAGGTCCCTCGGAAGAGGACCTGTAAGAGGAAACATTTGGATTCCACTAAAGAGTCAGACACTGAAGGCACTGACCTCGATGAACGGTTAGGATCTCCATGGTCACCTCCTGAGGATGTCTCCTTCAGGGACATCTTGGAGCTCTTGAAACAGAGAGGCGAGTAGCAGAAAAGCAATCCTTCACCTGAGGAGTTAGTGTACCTGGCGGACTTTGGATCCGACTGTCTACCTTCTGGGTGACTCTGCCCATCGACAAGCTCATAAATTTGATCTCTTGGTGGGCATGGGAAAGCCCAGACTCCATTGAGCCAATTCCTAGGAGACCAAACAAAATAATTACCATGCCAGAGAACAATAAGTTTTGGAATAAAGAGGTTACAGTAGATGCCATGGTCCTGGCAGCAGCTCCCAAGAAGGAACTCTCTCAAAGGAAAGTTCCACTATTCATCTTCCTAATAAGGATTCCAACATGATGAATAGATGCGGGAATCGAGTTTTCTCTTCAGTGACCCTTGCCTTTCGGTCGCTGAATTACCTCTCCCATTTTACTAGATTACAGAGGGATCTGATTAAGGAGCTCACAGATACCCTTGAGGGAGATGTATCTGAAGGGGTCAGGGAAAACGTTACTTCCCAGCTGGCAACCCTACATTCTGTAGCTAACTCTTCCTTAAGGCCCATCTGGCATGCAGCTGAGGAAACGAGTAGAGTGGTGGGTTCAGGCATGTCTATGAGGAGGCATGCCTGGATACACCTTTGTGACTTTGTTGAGCCTTTTAAGTCTTCGTTCATCAGTGCTTATTTTGATGGCACATCCGTTTTTGGCCCCAAGGTGAATGATATGCTATCTGTGAAAAGGATGGTAAAATCCTTTCTTCCATGGGCATGCATTTTTCCACCCCTCAGAGACCATACACATAGTGTCAGAGAGGCAGTGGCAAAATGTGGTTCAAGAAATCACAAGGGTTTTACCATGACACACGTGGAGAGAGTTCCCCCAGAGGCAAAGGGGGGAACAATTCTGGAAGATGCCACACTTGCGGCAGAGGAGGCCTGCAGAACCAAGGGTCCAGAGAACCTTTCTTTGGGAAACCTTTTCATATGCTCCTGAAAGGAGGCCAGATTGCCTGCCTCTGGAGGCAGTTGGGGGCCGATTGTCCCTGCACTGGAGAGCTTGGCTAAACATACCACCAATGTATGGGTGCAGAGGATAATATGCAAAGGTTACCAAATCCCATTTCTCCACCACCCCCCAACAAGAAAATCCCAGATGTTCCACCCAGTCAAGGGGATCATGCACTCGTCCAGGTACAAACACTGCTAGACAAAAGAGTCATCCAGGAGGACCCCCAGACCATAGAGGATTCAGAACTTGCTCACTGCTCTTCTTGGTTCCAAAGAAAACAGGGGCTGGAGACAAATACTGGGTCTCAGCAAACTAAACAAGTCAGTTTGATGCCAAAAGTCTCACAAGGGATAATTGGCTAGGCTTAAAATGGCTCGCAAGGGCAGTTAGCGTAGTACTAATCTATGAACCTATGAAAAGTTCCAAATGGTCACAGTACAGTCCTTACTTCCTTTTTTTGGAATAGTGTGACTGGATGTGCTCCATAGACCTTCAGGATGCGTATTACCATATAAAGATGGACAGATGATCCAGAATGCACTTAAGCTTCCTGCTGAAAGCTAGTCAGTAGCATTTCAGAGCACTGCCCTTTGGTCCCACTACTGCCCCCAGAGTGTTCACCAAAGGCATGGCAGTGGTAGCGGCTCACCTGAGATAAAAAAGATTCCTTGTGTTTCCCTATTTAGACAACTGGCTCATTTTTGCCCCGACCAGGTATCTGCTTGTCCAAGTAAGGGACTCTGTTATCCACGCTTGTACAGAGCTACGCATAACAGTAAATTATGAAAAATCTCAGTTTGGGCCTTCTCAAATACTAGAATTTATAGGAACAATCCTAGATACTACTCAAATGATCACAAAACGTCCATCCTCCAGAGTACAGGCAATCAGATGCCAAGCTTACAAGCTGCTTCAAAATAGGATGATAGCTGCCCATTATATCCTACAGGTTCTGAGATCGATGGTGGAAGCTGTCTCCCTGGTTCTGCTAATGAGATTTCACATGTGAATACTGCAATGGCTACTAGCTGCACAGTGGTCAATTCTCCACCAGTTTGTATCCTACCAGATTCTCATTACAGACACCTGCAAAAGGGATTGCTCCTGGTGGATTCATTCCCTTCAGCTGATAGAAGGCCGTCCCTTTTCCCCCCATAACCTCAGGCCACAGTGACAACGAATGCTTCTGAGATAAGGGGGGTGTTATTATCTAGGCGAGATGGTCCATGGCACCTGGTGTGCCAGTGAGGCCAGTTTACACACAAATGTCCTGAAGATGCGAGCGGTGCGTCTAGCATTGCAGGTGTTTCAGAATGCCCTTCCTCTGGGAATGATAGCAATTCAGTCAGACAACATGTCTGTGGTCTGGTACATAAACAGGGAGGAACCCTATCATAACCCCTTGTCGAGAGGCACTCAGGGTGTGGCAATGATCTCTTCAAACCGCTTTCTTGTAGCAACACACATTCCGGAAAAGTCCATCGTAATACTGGACAGGCTGAAAAGATCCATTCTCATGCCTCACAAGTGGACCCTCAGCCAGAAAGATGTGGAAGAAATTTTCCGCAGATGGGGCCGGCTGTGCTGAGACCTCTTTGCATCCCCCCTGAACAACAAATGCATCAGCTACTTTGCCCTAATTCCTCAGACAGAGGAACCACTGAGGGATGCTCTGATACACGATTGGCCTCCCAGTCTACTGTATGCCTTTCCCCAACTCCTTTGATCCCCAAATTTCTTCAAAAAACAAACAGGATGAAGAGAACAGTAATCCTCATTGCCCCATTTTGGCCTTGACAAATCTAGTTTCCCTTCTTTTGGCCTCACTACAGAGAAAACTGTGAACTCTGCATCCCACTCCAGACCTACTGTCATATCCGACAGGAATGATTCATCCCACTCTTTCCAAACCCAAGCTGATGGCTTGGTTTCTCTAATTCCATTAATAGCCAGACAGCCTATGCTCTCCTCCCCAGTCCATCATATTTTACTATCAAACTTTATAGGAGAAAATGGAAAAGATTTGTAATCTGGGCTCAACAGCATGATGTAGATCCCTTCAATGCACTAGTCCACTCCATTCTTGAATTTTTGGCTCACCGTTTTGATAATGGAGTATCTGCCTCTACAATTAAAGTGCAATTAGCAGCAATCTCCGATTTTCACATTGGGAAAGATAACATCACTGATTTCCCACAAACTTTGCAAGGCCTTCTTGAAAGGGATGCTTTTGCAAAGATCACCCCACAAGGTCCCCTCCCCTCCATGCGACGTAGAATTAGAGTTCTGTTTTATTGTGCAGCCTCCCTTTGAATTTGCAGTGACTGGTGATATTAAATTCTTGTCTTGGAAAACCATCTTCCTAGTGGCCATTACATCAGCAAGAAGGATTTCAGAGATATAGGCCTTATCTTTTCAACCGCCGTATTTAATTTTCCATAGAGGCAGAGTCACCTTGCATACCAACCCCTCCTTTTTACCCAAAGTAGTTTTTGACACCATCATCAACCAAACCATTAACTTACCCATTTTCTTTCCAAATTTCAGTAAGAAAGGGGAGTATGTGCTACGTTTGTTGGATGTCCTTAGGCAGTTACGTTTTTATCTCCGTAGAACAAAAGACTTTAGAAAGGGAAATCAATTATTTATCTCCTTCGCAGTTACAAGGAAGGGCCTTCCAGTATCCAAAGTTACTCTAGCAAATGGCTTTCTGATTGCATATCCTTTATCTACTCCTAACTAGGCATAGCTCTTCCCTGACCTGTATGGGCTCATTCAAATAGGGCCTTGGTGGCTACTTCAACTTTCCAGGCTAGATAATCCATGGGTGGTATTTGTGCCACACCCACATGGGCTAGTTGTCATACCTTTGTTACTCATAACAAATTGGATGTGATCTCCAGGGGAAAGGCCTGTTTTGGCTCAATGGTTTTGAGGAACTTTCTTCCATGAGTCCACCCAAGGTAAAGGTAGATGGGGACTCTTTCTCATATGTGAGGATGAAATAAAAATGAACAATATCAGATAAAGAAGTTATGTACTCACCATAACATTCCATCTGTATTATTGTTTTTCATTTCTCCTCACATCCACTCCCTTCAAGCCCCTGGCCCTTGCTCCTGGTAGAGTGGGAATTTCAATATTGGTAGATTGGGTAAATTTCTCCATACTCCAGAAATGGTCTCTCTATGGTCATTGTTATGTGAATTTCTCTTTATATACCCCTTCAAATGTGGCCTTTGCAAACAAGATCTGTGTTAACAGGGAGGGATGCATTATAGGTAAGGGGCGGTGCCCAAGAGCTTTTTGGTTGCCAAGAGCTGTAATGGCTTTGTAGGATCTGATGAATCTGATTCTAACCCATATGTGAGGAGAAATGAAAATCGACAATACTGACGGAATGTTATGGTGAATACATAAACTCTTTATATTCACACATACAAACACTCTTGGAAAAGACAGGGACAGATTTACCTGCTATGTCCTCTTTCCCAAATTACAAGGTAACTGTTGCTACTAGTCAAATACCACAATACCCTTCAAAAGGGGTGTCAATTATATTGCATAAAATAAATATCTATATGAATGGTGTTATGTAATCCAAGCAATAAGGCTTTTCGGAGTGACCCTGGTGTTATTACAGTAAGCAAAAACAAACTCAGGTTACTAAAAGTACTTTCAAAATAACCAGCCACAATAAAAAAGTAGTAAAAGATTTAATAATAAATCAAATTATTTAAAATATGTATACACTGAATAACTGATTCTAATAAAACACAGAATTTTGCACACACGAATTATGAAAACAACACTGTAGGGATAGATTTCACACTGATTGTAGAAAAACTCTTTACCTGTCTAAAGATTAACTGTCCCTGTCTAATCTAATTAACTCAGCAAGACAAGATGATGTTCATCGTGCATACAGCTGCAGTAATCACAGATGGGTTCTCTGCCTTCAGGCGGGTCCTCGGTCGGCCGAATTCCAAAGTCTAGGTCCGGCGTCGGTTGTTGTCGCTTTCTTTCCTGACATCAGTGTGACAGGGGTATATAAGACACAGCCGACGCCATTTTCTTCAGCCTTTATTGCCGCGCGGTGCCCGAAGCAAAGGCAGTTCGCAAGTGCCAGTCGGCCAGCTCCTGAAATTACAAAAATTTGGAAACCGAAGTCTTCTTTAAAGCTAAGTACCCCGTTGGGGAAACTTTTCTTGCCTCAGACTGATGTCAGACAAAGTTAACAATTGTATTTCTTGTGGGAAGCAAATACCTCATAAGGATTTCCATTCCCTCTGCATACCTTGTTTAGGCCCAGACCACGACGTCTCGGGCTGTCGCTTTTGCGCTACTTTCAATAAACGCACTATTAAGCGTCGGGGGGAGTTCGCCCAGCACTTTTTTGGTAAAGCCTTTGATTATAAAATGTCGTCGGAGACTCCGACTACCGTTTTGTCCAAAAAACGCAAGGACAAAGACCGACACGCGAGGTCCGCGGTCTCCACCGACACCACGCCAAAACCGGCTACACGTGGTCCAGTTCTCAGCGAGGCGCCTACGCAGCCCCTGACTACCGACGACACTTCTTTGGCGGTGTCTTCTGTAACCGAGACCGCAGGTGCCTCGGCCCATACCAAGACTACAATCACCGAAGCCACTGTGAGTGTTGAGCCTCCTAATGTGGACAGGTCCACTTACACCCATGGTGTCTTTAGACCCTCATCTTCCTTTTCCATAAAGGCCTTTACTAAGTCCAAATCAGCCATGCATCCCAAGAGGCCTGTTGCACAGGGCCCATCTCCAGGCCCCATGCCTAAAAAGCAGATGCTAAAAATGGCTGAGGATTTAATTACTCTTATCAGGGGGTCCCAACCCCCTCCAGACAAGAGACCCAGAGTGGAGGAAGATTCTCCCTCTTCTGACCAGGGCTCCATTTTTTCAGAACATTCTGATGGAGGAACACTCGTACTCCCCTTTTGAAGATTCTGATGCAGAGCAGTCCATTCCTTCTCTATCTCCCCCAGAGGATTTTTCTTTTGGGGAAACCTTGCACACCTTGAGGGAACACTTCCATTGGGAAGGCCAAGACTTTTCTGATTCCAAGAAAAGACTTAGGGAATTTCTTTTGTTACCTCAGCACAGACCTCTGGCGATATCTCCTGTCTTGGACATACTTAATGATGTTTACTCGGAGGCTTGCCTTAATCCGGATTCCCTGCCTCCTGCCCCAGTCAAGCCTGATAGGTACTACAGAGTTCCTAACTCTCACCAATTTCTTTACAAAAGCCATAATGCTGACCCTGAAACCATTTCTCAAGGCCCCAAGGGAATGAAGGCCTCTACTGCTAAGAATCCACTACCTTCCGAAAGAGAGTCTAGATCCTTAGAAAGGTGGGGAAAAAGGTATATACCTCGGCCACCCTAGCCATGAGGGCCTTAAATTGTCAGTTCCATATGCTTAAATATCAGCAGTTTCTGTTATCACAATTAAGAAATAAAATGTCACAACCTGAACAACCAGATTTGAAGGAGTTGCAGGATATGATGCATAGTGCAGAACAAGTGGGTAAACACACCTTACAATGTGGCTATGATGCCCTAGAGGCCTCAAGTAGAGCTGCTGTTACAGGATCAGTCATTCGTAGACATGCCTGGCTTAGGGAACAAACTTTGCCTGATCATGTTAAAGCTAAACTACTAGATGCCCCTTTACAAAAGGATGTACTATTTGGTACTAATGCTGAGGAGATACTACGGAAAATGGAAGAAAAAGCTAAATCTATGCAAACTGTCAAAGCTTTTCTACAGGTTCAACCACCACGCTTTTAGCAGAAATTGGCCTTCAAAAACTGGTCCTTTCCAGCCACGGACAAGCCCCAAAGAGGTAGATACAGGCACAAGGGGCAGAGGACAATCTCAAGGATCATATAGAGGCAGACAATGGCAAACTCCAGCACCAAGAGGTGGCGAAGACAGTGCACAACAATACAGGAAACAAACCCAATGACTTCCCCCTTTTCATGCCAAGCAAGTCTCAGCTGGCAGCACCCTTGAGAGGAAAGCTGGCATTATTTACAAGAAATTGGCATATTATCACAACAGACAAATGGATCCTGGACATTATAAACAGAGGCTACAGATTTCATTTTCACACTCTTCCAAAAATGAGAGGCATGCCGAACCTGCCACACAATCAAAGGGCAGAAGCTCAAATACAAATTTCAAAGCTCATGGACATGAAAGCTATTCAAGAGGTACCTACTCACGAACAAGGTCAAGGTTTTTATTCCAGACTATTTCTGGTACCAAGGAAAGGAACCGACTGGAGACCCATTTTGGACTTATCCATCCTAAACACATTTCTACTCGTACCAAAATTCAAGATGCTCACATTACAGCAGCTTCTTCCCATGCTGGGCAAGGAGTTTTGGCTGGTAACATTGGACCTCAAGGAGGCATCATGCATGTCCCAATCAGACAAAGCTGCAGAAGATACCTCAGGTTTCTTGCAGGTTCAATCCACTATCAATTCTCTGCATTGCCCTTTGGCTTATCTACTGCGCCCAGAGTATTCACGAAATACCTGGCATCAGTAATTGCCTACTGCAGACTTCAAGGGATACAAATCTACCCTTATTTGGACGACTGCCTGATCCAAGCGGACAGCAAACACATACTTCTGGAACATCTGGCTTATGTAACACGGTTATTGAATTCTCTGTGATACACAGTCAACAAGAGAAATCCAGGCTAACACCATCTCAGAAAATAACTTTCCTGGGTGCCAACTTGGACACAAACACCCAGATGGCCTATCTTACGCCAGAAAAACAGGGGCAACTAACTCAGTACTTCAAAATACTAGCAAATTGTACAAGGCTCACTGCAAGGAAAATCCTGCAGGCTCTGGGTTTCATGGCATCTTGCATTCTTTTAATCCCATGTGCAAAGTTGCATATGAGGAAACTTCAATGGTACCTAAAAAACCTATGGTCTCAACACAGCCACAGTTTGGAAACAATAATACCAATAATCCCATGTTTGCAAAAGGAATTTCTATGGTGGGCCCAAGCATGCCAAACAAACACAGGTCTTCCATTCTGCAAGCCTCAAGCAAATCAAGTCATCACAACAGATGCCTCAGACTACGCCTGGGGCGACATGACAGACAGGTGCATTCAGGGCAAATGGTCCCAAAAGGAAAAGCACCTTCACATCAATCAAAAAGAAATGCTAGCAGTGATAAATGCAATTACAGCTTTCAAGGACCTCCTGCATCCAGGGCAATTATTGATAAGAACAGACAACACCACAGTAATGTGGTACATAAACAAACAAGGAGGAATGCATTCATACCCCCTGTGCAGGCTAGCCATGTCACTTTGGAACTTGGCTCTGGAATGGCAAATCGAACTTCAAGCACAGTACTTGCCAGGATTGGAAAACACGCTGGCAGACAATCTAAGCAGAAATATGACAAACCCACACGAATGGAAGTTGCATCCTCAAGTGTTTACAAAGATCATCCAAGCGTGGGGAAGGCCAGACATAGATCTCTTTGCCTCCCACAGGAATCCTCAATTGAAAAAATTCTGTTCAAGGACCTTTCATCCAGAGGCCTGGAGAGTGGACGCCCTTTCTTTCAGTTGGGCAGCATGGACAGTTTACGCTTTCCCACCTTTGCCTCTTCTGCCCAAGGTGCTCTTGAAAGCAAGAGCAGACAGACCGAAGATGATACTGATTGCTCCAGACTGGCCAAGACAACACTGGTACCCACTCCTGAGGAGCCTAACACATACTCCTCCCTGGACCCTACCTCTAATGCCTCTTCTACTGACTCAGCACAGCTACAAAACTCTTCACAGTCAGCTGAAAACACTCAATCTGGCTGCATGGAAAATTCCTTAACACCACAACAGACCCTACTCTCCAAAGAGGTGCAGGATGTCATTTTGGAGGCCAGAAGGCCATCTACTAGAAAGGCTTACTCCGCAAAATGGAAACGGTTTTGCGCTTGGAATGAGAAAAAAGGCCAGGATCCTAGAAAACTGAATTTGCCTCTGATATTACAGTATTTAGCTGAGCTGTTGAACAGTGGACTTTCATTTTCCTCCATCAAAATTCATGCCTCAGCCATTTCTGCAGAATACAACACTGTTCCACCCTTATTCTCTCACCCACTCTTAAGACAGTTCCTCAGAGGGGCTAAGAATATAAGACCTCCAAGGAAACAACCAGTACCAGCCTGGGATCTTAATTACATTCTAGAAAAATTAACATTGCCTCCCTTTGAACCAGCTGCCTCAACAGATTTGCAATATTTGTCCTGGAAAACAGCTTTCCTTATGGCCATTACCTCAGCTCGTAGGGTTTCGGAACTACACGCCCTCATGGCTATGCAGCCCTTTCTCATCTTCCATCAGGACAGGGTTTCCCTACGAACCAACCCGTCATTTATGCCTAAGGTAGTATCCAGGGTAGCTTTAAATCAGGCCATACACTTACCTACCTTTTACCCCAATCCTCAAAACAAAGGGGAAAGGCTGCTACATTCCTTAGACATCCATAGACAGCTACGTTACTATTTGGACAGAACAAAGCCTTTCAGGAAATCAGAACAACTTTTTGTGTCCTATGCTGTAGGAGCTCAAGGGAAGCCAATTTCCAAACAGACCATTTCAAAATGGATAGGCCACTGCATACGGTTTTGTTACTCCTTTCATGGCAAATCTGTTCTTACAGGCATCAGATCCCACTCCACAAGGGCCACAGCTACCTCTACAGCCTTCCTCAGAGGAGTCCCTACCAAAGATATTTTGGAGGCAACCACTTGGAGATGTTCTTCGTTTTCCATTGCTGCAGTCCTTACTATTGGGTATAGTCCGCGTCCAGTCGGCCCGAATACCAGAGTATAAGGCTGACGTCGGTCATGGCGCGCCCGACGCGCGCGCCAGTACAGGGGCGTACTCGCATGACCGACGTCATATGCGCAGTCTTTTTTGCCGCATGGTCCGATGCAGAAGCAGTTTTGGGGGTGCAGGTTGGGGTTCTGAGATATTTAGTTTCAGACCGAAACAGAGTTGGCTAGAACATTTTGGTTTTTCTTGCCTCAGTATTTTACCGGATGTCAGAAAAAGTGAATAACTGTATTTCTTGTGGGAAACAGATACCTCATAGGGATTACCATACCTTGTGTATACCTTGCTTAGGGCCTGAGCACGACGTTGTTGGTTGCCGCTCTTGTGCTAGGTTTAACAAACGCACTATTAAGAGGAGGTTAGACTGTGCCAGGTTAGTGTTTGGGAAGCGATTATAAAATGCCGCCGGATGCTCCGCAAGGACAAGTCAGTGAAGCCTAGGGTTGATGAACCGGCAGTCCCGGACGTCGGTTCTTTAGAAGGCTCAGTGGAGCCAGAGGTCTTGCCAGGAGTTTCCATGGAGTCTCAGGCAGAAACTTTACTATTACAGGATGTGCCTTCTCAGGAGGTAGGCCAAGCTGAGGGGGCTTCTCAGGTAACTGTTCTTCCCTCTCTTCCCAAGGTAGTTAGAGCCTCTCCTTCTGTTGCCAAAACTTCTTTGAGAGGTAGGCCTAGTTCAGCTTCAGTGGGGCTTCTCCTAGCATTTCGGGTTCTGTACCTAAGAAACATATGCTTAAAATGGCAGAAGATTTGATTACTATGATTAGAGGTTCTATGCCTCCGCCTGATAAGAGGCCTAGGGTGGAACCGGAGTTTGATAGTTTTGAACAGTGTTCAGAGGCTTCAGAGTCTTCTGCGAAGACTTGCAGGAGTATCCTACTTATTCTGATTCTGATGTGGATGATTCCACTCCTACAGCTTCTCCTCCTGAGGATTTCTCATTTTCAGAGACTCTGCATTCCATGAGGGAGCATTTTAAATGGGAAGGCCAGGATTACTCTGATTCCAGGAAAAGGCTTAGGGAATTCTTGTTTTTGCCCCAGCATAGGCCTTTAGCTATTCCTCCTGTGTTGAATGTGGTGGAAGATGTTTTTGCAGAGGCTTCCCTGAACCCTGACTCTTTGCCTCCTGCTCCTGTTAAGCCTGATAGGTATTATAGGGTGCCCGAAGCTCATAAGTATTTGTTTAAGAGTCCTAGGGCGGACCCAGAAACTGTTTCTCAGGGGCCTAAAGGTGTTAAAGCTTCTGTGGTTAAAAATCCTGTACCCACTGATAAAGAGGCAAGGGCTTTGGATAGGTGGGGAAAGAAAGTGTATACTTCTTCTACTCTAGCCATGAGAGCGTTGAATTGTCAGTTTCACATGCTAAAATATCAAAATTATCTCCTTTCACAATTGAAATCTAAGGTGGATGCTTTGGCGGAAGGTATTGAGTGTAAAGAGTTGCTGGATTTGGTTCATGTGTCTGAACAAGTGGGTAAGCATTCTTTGCAATGTGGTTTTGATGCTGTACAGGCCTCCTCGAGGGTGGCTGCTACTAGTTCTGTTCTTCGCAGGCATGCCTGGTTGAAGGATCAGAATTTAGCTGAGCATGTTAAGACAAGGATTTTGGATGCTCCTTTACAGTCTGATGTGTTGTTTGGATCGCCTGTGGAAGCAGTTTTAAAGAAAATAGAGGACAAAGCTAAGTCTATGCAAACTGTTAAAGATTTTTGCAGGTGCAGCCTCCAGTTTAGTAGAAATTGGCCTGCTAAGGGGTGGACATATCCTGCTTATGATTCCCAGTCTAGGGGTAGGTCTAGACGTGGTAGGGGCAGGGCTCAAGGTTCTTTTAGGCCTAGATCAGGAGTTCACCTGCTCAGACTTCTGGTGAGGGCAGGGGTCAGTCCTTTCAAACAGACCCAATGACCTGCCTTTTCAGCTGCCAGTGGATTCTCGTCTGGCAGCTCCTTTGGGAGGAAGACTGTCTCTTTTCAAAGAAAATTGGGATTTAATTACTCAAGACAGATGGGTGTTGGATATCATTCACCTTACAGATTTTATTTCCACAATGCCCCTTTCAAAGGCATGCCAGACGTTCCTCCTCCACAAAGAAAAGAGGCTCACAAGCAAGTTTCTCAGTTACTCCAGATGGGGCCATTCAGCCAGTCCCTGTATCAGAAAGGGGCCTAGGATTTTATTCTCGCCTGTTCCTAGTACCAAAGAAGGGGAACACGTGGAGACCAATTTTGGATTTATCTCTCCTCAACACTTATCTGGACATTCCCAAGTTCAAGATGTTGACATTACAACAACTTTTACCTCTGCTGGGCAAAGATCACTGGATGGTAACTTTAGATCTCAAGGAAGCTTACCTTCATGTGCCTATAAGGCTAAGTTGCAGGAAGTATCTGCGGTTTCGAACTGGAAATTCTCATTATCAGTTCTCTGCATTGCCCTTTGGCTTATCTACTGCGCCCAGAGTATTCACAAAGGTTCTGGCTCCAGTGATGGCTTACTTCAGGCTTCAAGGAATTCAAATCTATCCTTACTTGGACGACTGCCTGATTCTGGCTCAAGAAAAGGAAGACCTTCTACAGCATCTGGAATATGTTATAGCAGTGCTAAGATGCCTAGGGTATTCTGTGAACGAAATAAAGTCCAGTCTAGTACCCTCTCAAGACATGTGCTTTCTGGGTGTGAGACTGAATACAGCAGCCCGGATGGCCTTTTAACCCCGGACAAACAAAAGAGTCTGTCACTTTACTTCCATCAACTATCTCATCAGTCCGTGCTGACTGCAAGGACAGTCCTTCAAGCATTAGGGTTCATGGCATCTTGTATTCTGGTGCTTCCCAATGCCAAACTGCGTGTGAGGAAGCTGCAATGGTATCTCAAAATGTATGGACACAGCACTGCCTGGATTTGGACACTGTCATTCCAATTATACCTTGCCTTCAAAAGAATTCTTGTGGTGGGCTCAGGAATGTCACCTAAACAAGGGACTCTCTGTGACCCGGCCAGAGGCGAGTCAGATTTTAACGACAGATGCCTCGGACATTGCTTGGGGAGCTCATCTAAATGGAAAGTGGATACAAGACAAGTGGCCTGCCAGACTACAGCATCTACATATCAACATGAAGGAGATGTTAGCAGTCCAGTTTGCATTAAAGGCTTTCAAGGAGTTACTTCTTCCAGGGCAGGTGTTGATTCTAACAGACAACACAACTATCATGTGGTACATCAACAAGCAAGGGGGAACACATTCTTATCCTCTATGCAGGCAAGCAATGATTTTATGGGAGACTGCGCTAAGCTGGCAACTAACTCTTCAGGCAAGGTTTCTGCCAGGAGCACAGAACTCCTTAGCAGATGTGTTAAGCAGACAAATCATGGATCCCCACGGGAAACTGGATCTTCATGTATTTCAGAAATTGACAGTGTCATGGGGAACTCCAGACATAGATCTGTTCGCTTCTCCACTAAACCACCAGCTGCCAAAGTATTGCATAAAGGGGTTTCATCACACAGCTTGGAAAGTGGATGCTCTGTCTTTCAGTTGGAAAAATCTTCATGTGTATGCCTTTCCACCTCTGCCTCTTCTTCCAAAGGTACTATTAAAGGTCAGACAAGACAGGCCAAGGATGATTTTGATAGCTCCAGATTGGCCTCGCAACACTGGTACCCACTACGGAGTCTGGTAAAGAAGCCTCCATGGCCTTTACCTCTGATTCCTCATCTGTTATCTCAGAAGGACGGTCATCTGCTCAATGTCAAGCTTCACTCTCTTCATCTAACAGCCTGGCATATTCTCTGTTGAAACACAGCAGGTCTCAACTTCCTCAACAAGTTTTAAATGTGATTATGGAAGCTAGAAGACCTAGTACAAGGAAGGTGTACGAAAAATGGAAGAGATTTTTATTTTGGAGTGCAGCAAAGAATTTGGAGATTTCTGAGCCTAATTTGAGTGTGGCTCTTCAATATCTTACTGAATTATTGGACAAAGGTTTGTCCTTCTCTTCCATTAAGATTCATGCTGCAGCAATTTCAGCTCACTATGATTGTGACCCACCATTGTTTTCGCATCCTTTGTTCAAGCAGTTTCTTAGAGGGCAAAGAATATAAGACCCCAAGAGCTCCTACTCCTGCTTGGGATCTCAATTTTGTGTTGGAAAAACTTACTCTACAACCTTTTGAGCCTGGCTACTGCTGAATTGAAATACTTGTCATGGAAGACTGCTTTTCTGTTGGCTATTACTTCTGCAAGAAGGGTGTCTGAGTTGCAGGCCCTTATGGCAGTAGAGCCCTTTTGATTTTCCATAAGGATAGGGTATCATTACGTACTAATCCTTCCTTTATGCCTAAGGTGGTTTCTAGTGTGGCTTTAAACCAAACTATTCATTTGCCTACTTTTTATGCAGACCCCCAAAATAAAGGGGAAAAGATTTTGCACACTTTAGATGTACACAGACAATTGCGTTATTATTTAAGCAGGACTAAGGATTTTAGGCAGTCTCAGCAGTTGTTTGTTTCTTTTGCTTTGAGTTCACAGGGCAAGCCTGTGTCAAAACAAACTATTTCTAGGTGGATTGGCTTTTGCATTGCATTTTGTTATTCCCATCATGGCAAGGAAATTCCAGCTGGGATTAGGCCTCACTCCACTAGGGCTACTGCCACTTCAACAGCATTTCTAAGGGGGGTGGCAACTAAGGATATTTTGGAAGCAGCTACTTGGAGTTCAGTGCATACTTTCTCTAAGCATTATCACCTTCCTATTTACTCTAAGTCTAGGGCTGGTTTTGCCACAGCTGTTTTGCAAGGCATGTTGTCAGCTCCTACTTCTTTATGTTTTGCCAGCCTCCCTTACCTCTGCTTTGGGATTCTACCGACTGCAGCAATGGAAAACGAAGAACATAGTACAGTTTTGTACCTACCATAAATGTAGATGTTCGAGGATTCCATTGCTGCAGTCCCTCCTTCCCCTCTGTGTTTAGGGGTGGTTGTGTAGGTGAGTTTACATGCTTATATTTTTGTATATATTCCTGTATATATTGTATATGTTTTTGGGGCAGGTATTTTGGGCCTTGTCTTTTTAGGGTCTTCTGACATCTGGGGCAAGAAAAGACTGAGGATATGACGTCGGTCATGCGCATTAGTACCCTGACGTACTGACGTCAGTCTAAGGCGCCATGACTCTGGTATTCGGGCCGACTGGACGCGGACTATACCCAATAGTAAGGACTGCAGCAATGGAATCCTCGAACATCTACATTTATGGTAGGTACAAAACTGTACTTTCTGTGCATACCTTCACAAAACACTACCACCTGCCTTTATACTCCAAAACTAGAGCAGGCTTTGCCACTGCTGTGTTGCAGGGCATTCTGGCTCCTCCCAGTTCCACCTAGTGCCTACCACCCTGTGCGTAGCTTTGGGATTCTACCCATCTGTGATTACTGCAGCTGTATGCACGATGAACATAGTACAGTTTTGTACCTACCATAAATGTAGATGTTCGAGTGCTAATACAGCTGCAGTACAGGTTTCCCTCCCTCCTTCCCCTCTTGGTAAAGGCCTAGTGGCTAACACCTCCTCATACAACCTGATTGGGTTATCCTTCTATGGTGTATTTGCTTGCAACTACTGATTTTTGATTATATTGCATTGCATGATTATATATATAATTTATGTATTGCCTTCCTTCTGGGGGCACCTGACATCTGGAGCAAGAAAGACTGAAGAAAATGGCGTTGGCTGTGTCTTATATACCCCTGTCGCACTGACGTCAGGAAAGAAAGCGACAACAACCAACGCCGGACCTAGACTTTGGAATTCGGCCGACCGAGGACCCGCCTGACGGCAGAGAACCCATCTGTGATTACTGCAGCTGTATTAGCACTCGAACATCTACATTTATGGTAGGTACAAAACTGTACTATACTCTTACTTCTGCCAGGCAAGATAAGAATTTATGCCCACTCTTCAGGCTGTTGACTGGTCCTCAGTGACTGGAATAACAAATCCTACTATTATTGCTGAACAGCTGTGAACAGCTGTGGAACACTGAGTGATAACCACTGATCTGGATAACAGTAACTGACAACTTAGCAACTACTGAACAGCTACAACAACTGAACTTTAACAGACTCAGAACCTGCTTTTATAGCAAGTTTTTGTAAGTCACAGTTGTTATGAGACTTCTACTGTCTGATATCAGACCTTAAAACATAAACAAAACAGCTGCTATGGAGATTCTATTCCTTTCAGCTCTGTCACACGACAGCACCACATCTAGGCCGACTGAATGGCACAACCCACACCCAGAACTCTTTCCAAAAAACATATACACTTGGTCAGCCAGGAGAACACTGCCTGTCTCAAACATCCCACACAAATCAAAGCAACAGTCAAAAAACATAAACATATTTACAGAATTATAGGTAGTCATGCTGGCACTTAAAACTCAGGATAATTTACAATCACCTACAAGTATTTACAAAACTTCAGCCAGTTGTGCTAGCACACATAACAATACCTAATATCCTCATACCAGAGATGAATTTTCTATTCCCCATCCAATTGTCCAAGTTACACTTGAACAGGGTTAGGGAGGAACTTTGCTTCATATGGATGGGTGCCTGTTCAGAGAAGTAGTAGTCTCTGGGATACATGCCTGTCTGTCCAGCAGTTCTTATTTATATCACAGGCAAGGTTTAAGTCTTTTGAACTGGTAATTCCCGTGCTGGTTGTTTTTTGGATATGCATGAGGTTCATTAAATTGGAGTCTGACAGTGACTTGTATGCTAGTCATAGATCTCCCCTGAACAGGTCTGACAATTGTTGTGATACTATCTCCCCTGAACAGCCTGTAGGAAAAAGAATGCAGGGATAGAGCTTTGAGGTAATCTGCATAAGGCATGTCACTTACACCTGTATTCTTTTACTGAGGAACCTCTGTGAACGTTCTAATTGTGCCTGGTTACGTACATACCAAAGGGGGCATTGTACTCAGTGATACGTCTTTTGAATGGTGAATGTGGTGAAACAATGACCTATTTAAATCTAGATGCCATACTTTTGTGTTTAAGTTGCACATTTCCTCTTTACTGTAGACTCATAATGGCCAAAGGCTAGATTTCTGTCTCTGTGTCCCCCCAAATCCCTGACTACTCGGGCAGCTTTTAGGGGTGTGTTGTCAAAGTGATAGTTACCTGGGGTAGATGACTTCCTGAAGGATACTATGATGCATTTCTTGGCATTTAGTTTTAGTTCATAGCTGTGATGCACGTTATTTGTCTGTGTCAACCCATCCTGGAGTGTCAGTGGGGGATTCTGACTGCTCCTAATTTGCCATCATCTGCAGATTTGGCCAGCCAGAGGCACTTGATATTGGTCTTGACTTCAGGGAAGTTTGTACCAAAAAGGAGTTGTATGAGGGACCAATCCCTGAGGGACACTGCTTTTGACTGGCCGTCTGGGTCAGGTCTGTGAACCAGCTGGCTATCCACCGGGAGATAAGGGTTTATACCTAATCTCTTGAGTTTATCAACAATGTCCAAAAAGAGTATTGTGTCATTTGCCTTGCCGGTGTCAGGGTAGGCAGTGTGAACCATTTTAACCTCTTCCATTGCTTTGGTGATCTTCTCAAAGAAGTCCACCAGGTTGAGTAGATATAACCTGCCCTTGATGAAACCTAATTGGGTTGGGTCCAGTGAATGCAGGTTTCCTATGTCATTACTGATAATTTGCATGGCTTTGCATATGAGACTAGTGAGGCTTATGTGTCTGTAGATGGCCCACCTTTGTGCAGAGGGAAGACTGTTGCTGTTCCCTATTCATCAGGCATAAAGCCTGTTTGGAGGCTATGGTTAGTGATTCCAGGGATCCTGATAGGTCCTCTTTCGTACTGTTTAGAAGACATCCTGGAATACTGACTGGGCCCGTCAGTGCAGTGTTCTTGGCCTTTGAGAGAGTATTGAGGACCTGTTCCCTAGTGATAGTAGTAGGAGGAGTTATATCTGATGGTATTTCCTGTATGTAGATTAAAGGGAGAGAGGGGTGAAGATAGAACAGAATTCCTCTGCCAGCAGGTTTGCTATATTTCCTAGCTCAGTATAGGTGGCTTCATTAACAGTGACCTCTGCACACGATTGTTTATCACCTTTGAGGTTGTGGACATAGCTAAATAATGTCGTGTGGTTATCTTTGGCCTAGGAGGGCCAATTCACCTCAGGTTTGCATTGGCAGACTTTATTTTTTCTCTGACTTGTTTAGTTTGATGAGAGTGCTTTTATCCTACTTGAGTGCTACACCTCCTAATTTTTGCCATGATTTTTTTCCTTTTGTTATTGAGCGTATTGCTGTTGTGACTCCACCATGTTGGCTTGTTTTTTGAGTTAGTTCTATACTTATTCCTAGTGGGTACAGCTGCCTCTACGCTACTGTTAACATGCTTGTATAGGGTTTCTGTGAACGGTTCTGCATAGGCAGCAGTGTTTTCAGGGTTTATGGAGGGTTGAAATTTTTTCAGATTATCACTCAGTAGTATGTAGTTAACCTTTACAGTAGTTTCTGAGCATTCCTGAGTTAGCTGGGGTTTCATATCCAATATGTTTCTGCCCCTGGTCAGTGTATGGACAGTTTGGTCAAGTGAGTTTGTGTTTACAAAATCCAGGAATCTCTGTGTTTGCAGGTTTGGTGTCGTATGAATATGGTGTTGGGTTGGATGGTGCTGTTTTCAGTTAGCTTAAATACATGTTATGGGTTTCCTGGGTAATAGAGGTGGACCTGCAAGGAAGTGGTATGGGATTCTGCCTATGGTGATTTGAATGTGGTGAAGCTCAAGTCTGTCGTCCTGTTTGACTATTCTTGAGGTATATTTTATTTTGATGTAAATGGAGACACCTCCCTTTTTAGTCACTGTCTGTATAGTAGCTGGTCTAAATGTGTGGAAGGCATTGTAGCCTTGTACTGCCGGTGTGCTCTCCATGGCTTTAAAGCACAACTCCGTAACTTCACAGATGACAGCATACTGTAGGGTGTGGAGAGCTTGTAGGGAGTGGAATTTCTTGTTTAAACTCCTTTAGATTTCCATGGTTTTGATTTGCTGTGTCAGAAGTACTTTCAGTAAAAAAAAAAAAAAAAAATGCTATATGGGAGGATAGTGTTTTAGCTAACATTTAAAAGCCTAGAGGAGAGAAGTGCAGACCATTCCTGACAAAGCAGCATGACCTGTTGACCATCTTCTCCCATACTGACATATTGCACCACCATAGAATGACAGCAGAAACTAAGTTTTTGTTTGTATTGTGGCATCATCCTTGGAGAAGGTAAAATGCTGCTCAGTGTTAAACTTATGTCAGCCTGGGACCTGTATTTCAAGAGCGTCATTATGTCTGTTTATATAGTCTAGGGAGGCATGTCTCGAGGTCATTTACACTCACATGGACTGTAAGTCATACTGATACTTGTGGTCCAGTGACCTGAGTGTATTAGTTTGCGGCGGATCCTGGCTCCTAATAAGCCACTGACTGTGACTTTCTCCTTACTCAGCATAATGACAGAGACATCAGTTTGTCTCACAATGGAGTCTCCAGTGACCAGAATGTTAGATTGTGTGGTGGCTTACATTATGTGCTTAGAAGTAGAGGCTGCATGAGATGTGTCTGTACGTGTTGATTTGGATGTCGTTTTGAAAGAGTGCATTTGAGACTGCTGAGGGCATTTATCTGTACTTTGTATAGAAGGACATTTGGGTTTTTAGAAGGTTACTTTTAAGTGCCTCAGCATATGTGGGTTTGTGTCTGCTTTGTACTGTATGTAATGGGTGCAGCATGTATACTACTGACAAACTGATATTAGGAATGATTTTATGTGAGAGCTTTGCCTTCAGTGACATTGGGTAAATATGTCTCTCGCATACCTTATCCGTTTGTTTGAGAATTAGCTGGTTGATGGTATGTCCCTGCTTGGGTCATGTTCAGGTGGCACTGAGAAATGCCCATGCAAGACATGGATATACCACACTTCCGTAGCACTTCATAGATTTGTAGATTTTTCTGAAGCTTGTGGTCAAGGACACCATCAGGAAGCTGAGACATATTATTCAGTATAGGTAGGACTTTAATAGGGTCTCTCATTAAGTATATAATCCCCACATATCCCAGGTGAAAATTTGCAGTCACCCACATCGAGTCATCTGAATTGGTTTTAAAGGTTGCCAAGGAATTACTATGCTTGATATACAAGGGAAGCATGTTTAGAAGTGGGGGAGGGATATCTTACCTTTAGTACCTATCCCACCAACTGGTTTTGTTATTGTGATGGTATACATTTAATTCTATAGTGCGGATGCTTGCTTTACCACCAGTCCTGTTCAGATGAAACAGTTCAAAGAACGTGAAGCTGTTCACACTTGTAAAACTAAACAGATCACCTTTTAGGAGACTGTATGACACTGAGTAGAGGTATCAGGTTTTTAAATTGTAAGAGTGGCTAAAGGTACTAAGACCTGAGAGTTTGGTAAGGAAATGTTGAGCTCTGTTGAGCTGTTTTAAATGCTTCTAAAGGTACATGCCAAGGTAGGCATTATATTGAATGATTGGCTCAACAAGGGAGGAATTAAGCAGGGCTAGAACTTCAACAAATGTTCAAGAGATGCCACAGATAAGTAGCACAGGGTAAAAGGATTGATGACGGAGATGTGGTAGCACAGGGTAAAAGGATTAATGACAGAGATGTGGTAGTCAAAGGATAGTTTTTTAGCATATTACCCAAGTTTCTGATGACTGGATCAAATTAAGTGGAATTTTATCTTGAAGTAAAAGGGGATGGCAGATTTATGTAAGAAAGCTGTACTGCATTTCTTAGTGTTGAGGGTAAATCCAGACAATTACTGTCTCACCATTTGTGGAGAATTTGAGTATCAAAGTGGAATTTGATAACTGCTTCCATTTTGCAATCATTAGGAAACTTGAATCTGAAATTAGTTATTTATTCCCTACCTTGAGGCTAGCAGGACTTGGATGGTCCAGCATCTAAAACTTTGCTAGACTACTTTACCCCTTCCTTTTTACCCATAATGTTGCATGACTAAACTCTTTCCCAGATATCTTTTGCCATGCATAAGATGCAGTCATGTCTGAAAATGACCCCAGGTTACCATTTTTATTTTTAGTGTACTTGATATATTTTGGTGCCTTTCTTGATTTTTTTGGGGTCCTAATGGCAGCTCTGGCAATCCGCTTCCTGCAAAACCCACCAATTACTTCAACCTCCAACTCGGTGCTATCTGCTAGCAGGTCGGGGAGGGAAGGGAAGGAGGATAACCGACTTTGTTGTGGTACTATTCCAGAGATGGATGAAAGGGGAAGAGGAGAGTGGTATCCTAGAGGTGGAGGAGAGAAGGTTGTTGCAGCATCTTCCTAGTCCACACCCTGCTTTTAAACAGCCATATCCCTTCACTGCCTACCGATGTTGCCTTTTGTAAGGCTGGGCAGGCAGTTAGACATGCCCTGCAAGGATATACCCACTCTTAGCCCTAGGGCAGCCATGATTCTTTGTCTGTTTGTCCCTCACAGTTCAGTGATCATTCCCAGCCTGGCCTCCCCCAGAGTTTGGTGAGCAGTCTTCATGAACATGATCATCCTCCCAGGATAGGCATGCCCAGCCTCTCTGTCTCCACCATCAAAAGCCCTTGTCATTTATAAAAAGAAAGAACATCTGCTAATCAGTTTAGTATTGTCTGGGTTATATTTAGGATTTTATCCCTTTTTTGCACAAATTCAGGTGCCTTTCTGGAGATTTATTTATAATTCCTTTAGCACATTACTCTGATTGCTTCAGTTGCTGAAGGTCAGTATTTGCAAGTTTTTTTCTGTCGTCCTTCAGTAGCATTTTTACCATTTCTTCTCTTTATATTCTTATTGTGCAGTTGCTATTATTTTATTGGTAACCCATTTAATTTGGATAGTAGAAAACAAAGCATCTTAGTTGGACTTTTTTTCCTTGTTTCTTTTTATTTTGTTTTATTTTTTAGTACTGGAGATTATCATTGCACACTAGCTCTACAGACGTTACACTTACAGAACATCCTTTTTTACGGTATACTTTATGGGCACAGATATGCTACTTTTCCAGTTCCTCTGACCTTGGCCTTGTCACCAGCCCAACTCATGCTTTGGTAACTATACATTTGTCAAACACATGGGCATTATATCATCTGCCACTTTGAGGTCCATGTCTTCATTTTCAACTCTGACTTTGGTTCTGGGTCAAACATTAGACCTTTGTTTTTCAGGTGTAGCACCCTGAATGTTGATCTCTGTGCTGACTTCAAACCCAGTTTTTGGTCATATATATTATTTATTTATTTTTTTAAACACCTCAATTGAATTATCACTTGTGACATAAACAAATTTACATTTATACAAATGTAATCAAACGGTATTAAATTAATATTAACAAACATTATACTTCACATGTATTGCTATATAAAATATAACTTAAGCAACATTACATAAATTATTCAATTCCTGCCCCATTTTTTTAAACAAGAAACATCTTTATTAAACCATCTCTTAAGACATAAGCAGTCATGCATTTATATAAATGAAAACAAACCACGCCAACACAATCTTAGTTGCAAGCATTTTACGTCGCACTCCCAGCTGCAAACATTATACATCACTTATCTACCCAATCATTTTCAGTCAGACATTACCTTGGCCATTTAAGTCCTGCCTTCTTTTAAACCTCATTCCTCCCCTGTATGTATTATTCCCACAAGTCCCATTTTTTTTCCTATGTAGTTTGCTCCTACCCTTTTCTAAAGATCTCAGTTCTAGTTGTTTTATCTCTGCTACTATATTCACTACTTCTAATGTAGTTGATTTAGATTTTGATTTCCATTTTCTAGTAGCTGCTTTTTTGTCAGCCACCATAATTAGACACAGTAAGGCCTTACCATGTCTAGGCAATTTCGATTCTGTATCATAGTTCAGAAAAATCATCTCTTTTATCACACAAATATGCTCACCCAGTGCATCCTGCAGGGAATGCTTAGTCTGCCAACCCACCACACTCCCAGAAAATATGTTCCTAAATACCTGTTTCTTCCCCCATCACACCTCCAACATTTGCTGTCTACTTGAGGAAAAACCCTCTGGACTCTATATCTTTGTAAACATTTCCAAGCAAAAATCCGAAATCTTCTAGATTTTGTTGCATATTTGGGAGACATACATATATCCTCCCATTGTTTCTTTGTGAATTGCTTATCCAGTCTCTCTTCCCAATTCTATATAACCTTCTCTGACTGATTCTTATAGTTATCATGCAGTATTTTATATGTTCTACTAATTATTCCTTTTTTAATGGCAGCTTCTGTTCTAGATTCTACTAAAGACTCTACCAGTGCTGGTCTTTTGTTTAGGATCCCCC
The DNA here is from genome assembly GCF_019279795.1 of Protopterus annectens. Lineage (NCBI taxonomy): Eukaryota > Metazoa > Chordata > Ceratodontiformes > Protopteridae > Protopterus > Protopterus annectens. The sequence goes on from NC_056743.1 coordinate 267,747,380, forward strand.
TATTTATTTCTCTTTGCCTATACTCTGATATTGGTCCTTGACAGGGAAGGCAATCTCTGATCTACAGTCCAAATAAATTCTTGGCCTCTTCCCATTCTATCACCTTTCCCTCTCTAGTTATTTCATCCCAATATCTTGGTTCCTTTGCCAGTTTTCTCCAATAAATTCCAGCCCGCTCTTGCCTGTTGTCTATAGCCCTAATTGCAGTCATCCCTATCAGCAGAATCTCCTTTCTCCGTTCCGGTGTTGGCTTAATTCTTATATAAATCCTTTTATTTTCAAGGCCGATACCTTTAGAGTTGACCTCTGTGCGGACTTTGACTTCATCTCTGGGTTGAATGTCCTACTTCAGGTTCGTAGGAGGCTTTTCCTCTTGATCTCTAACTGGACATCAAGTTGAGCGTCCCCATCAAGTTTAAATTAATTTTAACTTCAACCATGCTTACAAGCTGAACCCTTACTGTCCTAGTGAGGTATTTGAGGCATTTTTTAATGTCTACCTAGACTCTCTAAGTTTGGGGTCAATCACATCTTCACCTCTAGAATCTTTTGCTGTTTGAGTTAAACTCCTGTCTTGACAGAGGTAGAATCTCTCATGGTCAGACTTGTATGTTCATGTTGCTATTAAGCTTGTTGACTTAGGTGATACCCTTCATCTGGGGTTGAACTTTGATCCCAGTATGATGTTCAGTGGGTTTCTTCAATTCATCCTGTAGTGTCTTTCAGAGGAAAACTTTAGGGCTTGTATCTCTTTACATCTTGACCTACCCATTCTACACGAAGGGTTGGGATTGGATGTTAAAGTTTCAGTATTACTTCCACTTCAGCTTTTAGTGCCCTTTTATGCAAAGTTTATGGAAAACGTTAGTGATGTGTCCACAGATGGAACTAAGTTATATTGTAGCTTATGTTTGTTTTCAGCTACAGCTATCACTATGACATAATACCACTTTATGTAATACCTTTCATTTTCCATTCCTGTTCTGACTGAAGGTGGAATTTGCTAACAATATTTGTATCAATCTTTACTGGACATTCCACCCTTTTCCTTCTCAGACTGCATGTAGAACTCTATTATGTATTAATGTATGCTAATTTTCAGCTGTATCTGTCACTAGACATGGTATCACCTTATTTCACTTTGCTCAAAGACTTCAACCCTCCTTCTAAGCTAATTTTGCATATATAAACTCCAGAAAATACAAGAAGAGAGGGAATCACTCAATCAGAAGTTATGGTTTTAGTGTTTTTGTCTCTAATTGTGAAAAGTATTTTTCAGGAAAAAAAAACTATGCAAAAACCAGTTTAAATTACCTCCCCCCAAAAAGAAAACAAAACCTGTGTACAGCTACCAAGTACTGACCAAGATTACCTGTCATGTGACAAGTTTGCCCTTATCAAGTTCATAATTTTATCTGCTTTTTCTGGCATTGTTCAAACCATGCTATGGATGGCTGTTAAACTCAGTTGCCAACATAGCTCCCTGCCTTCAAATTTAGTATTCATGTCATCCTGTTTAACATCTTTGACTATGCAGTCCATCCATGCCTCTTAACTGTACAGATTTTTGCAGAATGTCGAGATTTTTGCCTCATATGTTTGGTCTGTTTCGCATAAAATTGTGGTTTTCTGGCAAATCAATGGCAAATCATTGAGTACTGAAGTCAGAAAATAATGGCACACATTTGAGTTTCAGGCTTCATATCCTTAAAAAAATTAATGCTCATGCATAACCTGCTATTTTATCAACTTTCTATGTCTGTAAGAGCAATATTTAAAAAGTGTCTCTAATTTAATGCCTTTGTCCCTCCCCCTCATTATTTGTACCTTTGTCCAAATTTCTTGTTCTAACAGGTTGAGAGGTATGAGTCCAACACAAACAAGTGAAATATTTCAAAATTCTGACAGTTTCTTGAGTGCCTGAGTAATACATGGGTCTAATGTTTACTCCTGATGGCATATACATGCTATTAAACACTTATGAACGTTTATGCATGGTTTGCCCATGTAAAATGTGTCACAGTTGTTGCATTGAGCCAGACAGGCTGCATATAAAGAGTTAAAATTAACAAGCCATCTTGAACCAAAGCTCTAACTGTAGTCTACCACCGCGGAATAGGGACTATTCAACGTATATTTACATAAACCACAGGGATTGGTCCCTTTTGATTTATTAGTCTTTGACACTGTTCTTTTGTACTGTTTTCTTCCTATGATTTTAAATTTGTGTTCCTCTTTTTAACAAAATGTGGTGCTTGTCCAGCCCTCTTGTCCAGTTCATTAACTCCTTGTAGGACTTTCCAGTTGTTACAGATAACCTCTTTAATCTTGGGATTGTCAACTGAAAATTCACAGGAGAAGCCAATGTCATATCTAGAATGTCACCCTCTTGTCTGCCTTTTGATCTACTCTTCATTTTATGTATCTGAACATCTGCACTGTCTCCGCTTCCTACCACCTCTCCAAAATCTGTTGCTTAAATGAGCTGAGTGACCTTTGTCCTCAAACATACTAATTAGTCTCCACTTCCTTAGACTGTAATAGCATGACCCCTTATGATGTTTTCTTTCACAAATTTCAGATGACAGCTTGAGGAGTGTATGTGTATGTTGCTGAAAATGGGCTTGTTATATATGCTGGATTGAGCAGTACCTCTAAATCCATCAGTTGACAATTTGGTATTAAGGCATTCCATCCAGGCATACTTAGACCCATTAGCTGGAAACTTAAAAAAAATAGACTAATGCAAATGTGAAATGAAGTCAGAAATAACTTTTTTGTTTCCTTGCTATACAAAAAAAGTCATTAATACATCGAATGTAAAATCTTTTATATAAGCCAAAAATGTAATTTTCCCAGTAATTCAGTACTAAGTTTGCAAAACGTTGGGGCTGCTGCTACACCCACTGCGACATCACTGACTTGTTAGAAATAATTTTTGTTGAAGGAGAAGAAATTATTACTCTGTCAAGTTTAGCAATTCGCATCTGGTGTTGGTAAAAGTGATACCAGTAAACTGTATAGTAATCAAAAGACATCTAACCATCTTGATGTTTTTTTCTTGAGGAATGACTATATAGAGGTCTTTTAGAAATTTCCCTGAAATGTGTACCACTAGTTACATTGCAGCATTTGTCTGAATATAGTCAAGTCCTGATAAACAGACCAAGTCAGCAAATACTGTTGAAGCAAATTATCAGACCAAACTGTTTCTACTCCAGACTGTTTTCTCAAGTTAATTTGCTATAATCAGCATACATTAGTGGTGTATCCCCCCTACACCATCAGCATGTTCTTGTGGTGTAGGGGGATACAGCGTAGGTGACCTATGTTCATCTAGCAGCTTAGACACTTGGTAATATAGTTAAATGGCATGAGTGTGCCAAACTGGGAGGTGATGATGAAAATGTTTGGTGGGAAGGCATACTGCTTCTATAGTTTTGAGAGATCAGGTGCATGACCTGTAGTGGGGCTAATTCACGTGGAGGGGCTTAGAGACATCACTATCTGTGGGCCTGGAGTGGGTACACTTCAGTCTCCATGCCTCAAGACAGGCGTAGCTTCATGATATAACCATATGCTGTTGTGTAGGGCTGTATCAGGTAAAGTGCAATGCCTCTGCAGTGGACATGGTAGCCCAATTTCCTTACTGCTAGCAGGGTCTAACTGCAGCAGACCTCATGGCTTCAGAAGGACTGAGGCATGGGGCAGTGAGTTGACTATGGGTGCCATTTCTGTTGTGTCTGATGGTGTCTTTCATACTGCAATCTCTGGATTCAGAATGATTAGGATGTGAAGCAGTGTCCTGGGTGGCAACTGAAGACTGGGATAGATTAGTTTATGAGGTGCACCATGATGCTGAGGAAGAGTATAGAAACAGTGGAATTACTGTGATTTACCATACAAGTTTTGATACAATCACAGGAGATAAAAAAAAAAAAGGATAATAACACTCCCCATGCTCATGAGCAAGTTAAACGATAGGCCCAAGCATTGTAACATGCACAACAAGGCAGACACAGACATGTTCAGTCATTAAGGAACACACACAAGTACAGCTACTAAGCGCAATACATTGAACCCTAAAAAAGTACCTGCAACAGGCTAAAATTGCCCCAACTAACAGTTCCCAAAAGCAAATGTAAGTAGTGATTAAAGGTCCTTGGCATCTTATGCCCTCATCATGGCCAGCATGCATTAATCTCCAGCCTCAGACATCCATATGAAGTGGCTGGAATAGAACGTGCTAAAACTAAGTCTAATTTCAGTAAAATAGAGAAAAAATGAAATAAAAAAAACAAAAAAAATATATAACCCAACAACAACAAAATGATTAACAGCACTAATCTATATATACAGGATAGACTGGAAGAAACCCCTTTCCCAACCACCCACTCCTGAGCTTTACTGAAAGATGAGGAAGAAGAAGAAGAGCAGAACAGTGTTAACATAATATAATCCAGGAGAACATTATGTAGCTTATCCCAGTTGCCCCAAAGTACTGTCTGGTTAAGTGACTTGCTGAAGATCATACAGTAAGCAAATGAATGCTGAGGGAATCCACCTCTATACCAGAGGAAATAGTTCATTAACAGGTCATCCCCTTAATCTTCTGTACTAACTGCCAGCCCTCACGATATACCATGTAGCCAGAGAACTGGTATTTATACCCAGACCTTCAGTCTTGTTGCTTTTTACGTAAGCCTGTCAGGCTTTCTGCACTCATTAACTGCCCAAGACAGGATCATCAAGAGTCTTTGCAAAAATTAACATTTTAAGTTTTTTCCATAAATCCTAGCATTCCACACTTTTCTACATCATAAGACAGTAGGCTGTTGTGGACTGAGCATTATATGTTGTAACTGAAGGGAAAGTAAGTGTCTTGCCTTTAATTTTTTGTTATGACTAAACATACCAGTATTTGGCCTAATGGATAAGGTGTCTGACTTGAGATTAGAAGATTGAGGTTCAAGTCCTACCATGGTCGTACAACAAGTAATATTGTAATAATTAGCAAGATTTTTTATACTTGTGAGACTGCCATTTAGGCAGTATGTGTAACATACAGGTGTGTGTAGATCATGGCAGACTAATACCAAACCACACGTCAGCTTCCACTTCAGTAACTTTGGGGAAAAAGCTATGCTCTTCTGCAGTCCCACATAATATAATACAGATCTGCTTTATAAAAGACCTAAGGCAGTCAGCAGGGATGTCAGTCCAATCCAGCACCACTCCTATTTGTCAGTCCAATCCAGCACCACTCCTATTATTTTATATTACATTTATTTTATATTTGTTGACTGGGCTAGTCTAACTGGATACATGTCCATTTTCAGTAGAGGCCCGAGGAGATAAGCTCCAATACACATAAATGAAAAACTTAGTAATCAATATACAAAATAAGACTAAATGAAAATATTCATATTAAACTAGCAGATTTCAGGTACCTAAACACAAAAAATAACAGGAGAAATAACTAAATAGCAGAATTAATTAAATATAAAAAGAAAAAAATATTGCAGGTTAAACATATTATTCTGTGAGGATAAACAAAAAACTTGTAGTGCCAGAATGCTTCTACCATACAGTATGCAGTTATAAGTCATTTATAAATAGAAAGACTAAGGTCTGGAGGGGAGGCAGGTTAAGTATATACATAATGTAAAAAGGAAGAAAACAAATACATTTTTCAGTAGGAAAATGTAAAGGGAGATTCCGCACAGTGTAGTTTGGGAGGAAAACAGAATTTATAGGGATAAAATATGTACTAATTTCTGAGTAGTGAGTGCAAGGCAGAGTTTAGTTCAATTAGATAGATAGATAGCCTAGTCAGGTTTAGTACGGGGCCACAACCAGTGTGTTCTAAGGTAGGATTTTAGTCTATTTTTGAAGAGTGATAGAGAGGGAAGAGAGGAGAGGTCACTGGGGAGAAGATTCCAGGTTTTTCCAACAGCATTTGAGAAGAGAGATTCGCCAGCTTTGTTGTTAGGTTTAGAAATGTATAGAAGATTTTTGTGAGAAGAACGCAGTGATTTCAGATTTGTGTATGGAGTGATGAGGGTAGATAGACTAGGAGTGCAGGAAGGTTTATAAAGAGTTTTATGGGTGATGGTTAGTTGATAGAATTTAATCAAGTTTGTAGTTCAAGCCATCCCAGCTGCTTTATATTTAAGCAGTGGTGGGTTCTGTAAGGGTTACCTGTTGCAAATCTAGCAATGTTATTGTAGGAAGTTTCCAGTTTGCTGAGGTTATTTTTAGAAAGGTTAGTAAAAATAGGTGAGGCATAGAGGAGGGTAGAGATTAGATGAGTATGGGCTATGGTTGTTCTAGCTGTAGGAGAAAGGTATGATTTAATTCTATAGAGGGAACCAAGTTTTTTGTTGACAGTTTTTATTGTGTTGTTGATATGGATATCAAAGCTCAAGTTGTTATCAATGGTGATTCCCAGTAGTTTGGTAGAAGTGTCAGGTGATATGATGGTGCCGTTAGTGGATATAACTGAGAAATCAAGTGGAGAGGACTTGTGGGTGGGGTTAAAGAGGAGGAGTTTAGTTTTTTGGGGGTTCAGAAGAAGACAACATTGTGTAAACCATAGTTCAACTGTGTTAAATACTTTCTGGGCAAGAGAGAGAAGTTCAGATGTGGATTTGGCTGAGCATATAAGTATCAAGTCATCAGCATATTGTATGCATGTGGCTTGGGGGATGGCTAGATGAAGGTCATTAATAAATATTGAGAAGAGGATAGGTCCAAGTATAGACCCTTGAGGGACACCCAGTGTAACTGGTTGGAGGGTAGAAAAGAGTCTTATGTTAAATAACTGCCTGTTGTCTTTTATCTAGGTAGGACTGGAACCATTTTATAGAAGGTGCATCAAATGATAGTGATTCTAGTATGTTGAGGAGAATCTGATGATTGACCATGTCGAATGCTTTAGACAGGTCAATGAATAGTGTTGGTGTGTGGGCTTTCCAAAGCCACTGGAGATGATTGTGCTCTCGTGAGATCGAGTGAAACTAAGGAAGGAAAAGAAATTGTGCTGGTAGATCCTGTCAGATTTGTTATCAGTTTACAGTGGAACTCTTGTAAATTGCTTTTGTTCAGTAGACTTTGTTAGACAGGTTTTTAAGAACTTATCTGATGAAGTCTACTGGATAGAAGTGCTCATAATGAAACTCAATAAACTGGACAACATTAAGAAACAATTGGGATTGTTTTACATTTTTATTTGAATCTTTTAGATAGGGTAAATTTACAAGAATTCCACTGCAAACTGATCAAGAGTTTGACAGGATCTGCCAAATGTGTAATTGGCATTTCCTTCCTGAGTTTCAGTAATGATGTCAGTTTAGCACCAATGGTAGCAGAATGTAGTTCGTCATCCATTTGGAACATATTTAATTCGCATAGATGGTATACCCCATAGAGTATGCTGCCTTATCTCTCACTACTTCCTTTTTATTTTTTTTTTTAACTTTTGTACTGAACATCAACCTTCTCCAATGAGTCTTAAGCCCATTTTCTCCCCAGAGAGAGTTGGAATGCTCCAGTTTCCTTGAGTTAAGAGTTATCTGAAAGTAGTTGTAGTCTAGGTAGGAATTAAAGTTATTTGTACCCCACCCTACTACATTGATTAGTTAGTAGGAACAGGGAATAGCCTCCTTATAGTACATTAAAGGTCTGGCTTCATTCTCCTTGTCCAGGATTCACACATTTAAAAACAATCCCTTATAGTCTCCAGACTAAAGAACATCCCAGTTGCTTCACCCACTATCCCCATGACTGCATCATTCTCCGAGATGGGGCTCAGTGGCATTTCTGATTTGCTTCATCCCAGCCCTGGCAGCACAGCTATGCACTCACTTTACTGCAGGGCATTTGTGCATGCTTGCTGGAGGCTATCACCACTGGCTTGGTGAAACTAAGAGCATGTTCCTGATCTAATGCTGTATCTTTAGCACCTTTATGTGATAGGCATCGGTACTACAGTGCTTGGACTGTTAATTTCCCCTAGGATGAACAAGATGGCATCATCCATTTACTATCCCACTCCTCTACCCAGTTCCTTCAGCATCCAAACCACTGTTCAAACTGAGGTCATTTAGTTCATAGTCTGAGCTTTATTCATCTAATCTACAGAGCCATCTATGCTTCCTTCCCTTTAACAGACACTCTGGGGAATGTCCTACTCCTGCTGTCAATGTGGCATATTGGGCATTTTATTTGGTTTATATAGTGTTCTGATTTTGGCTTAAAAGACATGCCGAGGAACACCCACTTGGCTGTAGTAACCCTGCTAGCCATTCATCAAGGACATGTACATGAGGAGGGATCTGTTGCCAACAGCTCCCTGTTGAAATGTTAGCTCTGGAAATGCCAAGTCCTGACAAGCTGAAAAAAAAAACATAAGACCGAAATCCCAGAGAAGAGCAACTCTCAAAAATTGCTCTTCTTATAAATTCTTTTTGTGGGGTCAAGTCCCCCTCACCCCCAAAATTGTATATACCAACTCCGAAAGCACCGTACCTTGATGCAAAGGGAATATTTTGAGAAATTGCTTCTTTGATTTACTATATATAAATCCAATCTTTCGGCTATTCAGTCTCTGCATTTTGGGAACTTCCTGTAATGGGTCCCAACATTTCAAATGGTTACCGTTGCCAACTGTATGTTTGCTAGCACTTCAACAAAGTTAATTGTGTCTGAAGATGTTTTTTTAGTAAGTTTGCCAGTTATGATACTCTACCTTTCGACTTTAGGTGTCTCTCTACATCCCACTGAGCTGGGCCTTACAGGTCTGTTCATACTTGTTCTACGTCTAATAAGAGGTGATTCAGCACTGGTTGCCCTATATCCTTATTTGATGTCAACTTTCATTTTTGTCTTAATCACTGTAAATTTGCTATGATAATTCCTAAAGGAAACTGTGTCATCGCACAAAGAATCTGACTTGTTAGTAAAGGGATAGGGACAGCCAAAAGTCACAGAGTCATAAGCATGCTTGTATCAAAATGTCTAAATGTTTGAGGTCTACTGCCTCCTTAACCTGTGACTTCAAAGGCAGGAGAGGAGCTATTCTTGATTTAGAGTGACACACCAATAAGGTCATAGATTGAGCCTCCCTCCCCACAAGCACAAGCAGTATCAAATCAAATCCAACATGTAGATGTTTCTTATTCCTTGCACAAAAAAGCAAAATAAATAGCCATTGCACTGGTTAGAGTTTTAAACCTTTAGAGCAACAAGTATAAAGGGAACAAAATTTTACATGCAGTTTTTTGTGACAGTAACTTGCTCCCACAATGAGAGCCCTAATTGTCCACATTTTCAGAAAGAACATTTTCTTCTTTTTTTTTTCCAAAAACATTTTTATTTTGTTGTCATTAACATATGCAAATTTACATATAACAAATACAATAAAACAATAACAAAACTATTTACAATATATACATTCATCCATGATAAACAATCATTTTATCCATGAGAAGTTACCAGTATTTGTTAAAAAGGTTTTCCAATTTTTGCCATGCTATTTTTTTATGAGTAATCTTATGAGTTCTGTAACAAATGGTTTGCAGTTCTTTTTTTTACAAACAACTTTTGCTAAATTAATAAACTCTTTAAACATCCAATCTTGTTTACTTTTCAAGTTCAAAGTAATAACCTTTCTGGCAATTGCAAGAACTGACCAGAGTAACTGAATCTGCGATTTAGTTATTACATTAGGTATAGAAACATTGAGGTGGTGCAGCAGTTAGCATTGTCGCCTCACAGCAAAGAGGTTCTCCTGTTCGATTCTCGGCTGGAGCACCTTCTGTGTGGAGTCTACATGTCCTCCCCGCGGTCGAGTGACGTTAAAGACATGCAGGTAGGTGCAAGCGTGAATGGGTGTGTCTTCTTTGAAGGTTGGGCGTCGGGCTGGCAACTCAGCACTGTAAAAATCCACTGCTAATCATTAGCGGACCGGAGTTCTGTTGTGGCGACCCCTAACCGGGAAAAGCCGAAAGACATTAGTATTGGGTATAGGAACATTGAATAGGATTAGTGAGTTAGAAATATGACAGTTATCAGACCATAAATCCTTTACAAAATATCTGAAGTCTTTCCAGTATTGAACAACCTTTCTACATTCAATGAACCTGTGAACCCAGTTGGCCTCTAGTAATTCATCACATTTCCAGCATTTACTTTCACCGTTTTTGAGTATAAGATTTATTTTATGTGGAGTATAAAAACTCCCGTTCATAAATTTCCATGTATGCAATCTCCAATATAATGAAGAAGAGGTACCATATGTAGATTTCAATAACAGTTTTTTGGATTCATCAGATATGTGTTCTCCATTAATCTTTACTTAGTAATTCCAAAAATCTGAGTCCAACTTTAGAGTGTCTTCTCTTAGTATCGTATAGATAGGTGAGATACTTAATTTTTGATCATCTGTCTTTTCAAGACACCTAATAAAAGGCTGGGTCAAACTAGACATCGATTCAGTCTCTAGGTTGATTGATGCTCTCATTTTGTTTTTTATAAACTGCTGTAATGAGTGTATAAATAACCAACTGTCTTGACTATTATCAAAACTACATAGAAGAGAATTTAGTGGTTTAATACTCTCATTTTTAATAAACTGATGCCAGAATATCAAGTTATTTTCCTTTAATTTTTGCATCACATTGATGTTGAAAGAATCTAGGTAATCAGGGGAGTATGCTATAGGGAATATAAGAAATAGGAATTGTTTAATGTTGTAATTACAGTCAATTATATTTTTAAAGTTGTTAAATATTTGATTAATGCCATAAGAAAAATGATCAAACTTCTTATTAAATAAACAAAATTCACGTGAAAGCCAATGAACTCTACTTATTCTGTATTATTCCTTAAATTGATTTTCTATAGTTCTGATATCAGTTATATGAATCTCATGTATTATTTTCCAGCCACATATATAGGTAGGTGAGATCCAATGTAATATTACATTAATTATAACTGATTTGGAATAAAGATCTAAGTTAGGAAATGCTATCCCATTACTGTTCCATGCTGTAATGTGCCATTTATATGCAATCCCAGGTTGTAAGGGGAACCATAAAAATGTAAGTAGCATGGAATCTAATTTTTTAAATAAGTTTTTGGGAGGGGGTAGTATCAATGACTGTATATAAAACAAAATTTTAGGTAAAAATATTTTATTTAGAGAGAGCCTATCCTCCATTGTGAAGAACATTTTATTCCATCTTTTGATTAATTCAACAGTGGTGGTTATTAAATTATTGTAGTTTAGTTTAACAGACTTTTTTCATGTACTCTTTATACTGACACCCAAATATTCTAATATGTCATTCTCCCAATTAAACAGGCTATTCTCTCTTGGGTTTTTGTTGATATTTTTATTAACAAGTGATGTTTTGGATTTATTATTATTAAATGTAAACCCTGATATTCTTTCAGACTTGCTTAAGGTATTTATAACATCATGCAAAGAACCATCAATATCACCAATGTTAACATATCATCAGCAAATAATTGTATCTTAGGACAGTAGTCCTTATTAACTTGAAAGCCTTTTATATTTTGCTTGTTTCTGTTATTTTTTTATTTATTTTATTTATTTATTTTACATTTGTTGACCGGGCTAGTCTAACTGGGTACATGTCCATTTTCAGTAGAGGCCCGGGGAGAAAAGCTTCACTACAAGTTATATACTTTAGCAAGTACAAAAAGCTTATACAGTAAAATCAGTTTGAACCATTGCGTAAATGTGTAATTTGTACCAGGTATACATTGAAGTAAAAAGGAGTAAAAGGATAATTACGGATCACAAAAATAACAGTTTTGTAAAAAAAAAATCTATACAAGGAGAATGTATAGCTAGAGGAGAAGAAAGGTATAGGAGTAATAGTAGTACTTTTGTAGCAGTGATAAGGCAAGAGGCCAAAAAAAGTGTCAGGGTTAGTACATGGGCATAGCCAGTGGGAATTCAGGAAGGTTTTTGTTGCTTCTTGAAAAGGGGTGTTGATACCAGTGAGGTGAGTTCACAAGGAAGCTTGTTCCAGTTAAAACCAACAGTGTTAGTAAACAGGTAGCCACCAGATTTATTGTGTGATTTATGGGAGGCGACTAGTAACTTGTTAGCTGAGCGAAGGGTTGTGAGGTTTTTATAAGGGGCAATAAGGTTACTGAGTATGGGAGTATTTGTGGGGTGATACAAGATCTTGTGGATGATTGTCAGTTGTTGAAGCAGCAGCTGGTTTTGTAATTCTAGCCAGCCTAGTTTCAGATTTATGCAATGGTGGGTAATAAATGGAGCACCTGTGGCAAATCTAGCAATGTTATTGTATGAGGTTGCCAGTTTGTTAAAATTGGATTTTGATAGATTGGTAAAAATAGGAGAGGTGTAGAGAAGTTAAGATTATGATCAATTGTGACTCCTAGAAGTTTAGTGTTAAAGTCAATGTGCCATTGTTAGATATAATTGTAAAGTTGATAGGAGAGGACTTCTGTGTTGGAGTGAACAGTAATAATTTAGTTTTTTTGGGGTTAAGAAGGAGACAGTACTGATGGAACCAATTTTCAGCTGATGTAAATACTTTTTGGGTACTAGACTGCAGCTCAGCAGAAGAAATTGCGGCACATATAAGAGTTGAGTGATCTGCATATTGAATGCAGGAGGATTGTGGAAGGGAAGTTTTCAGATCACTAATAAAAATGGAAAAGAGGAGGAGTCCCAGAATAGAGCCTTGTGGGACTCCAGTGGTGATGAGAAGCTGTGAAGGTAAGTGATTGTCCCAGAGAACTGCTTGCTGTCTATTTTCTAGATAGGAATTAAACCACTGGACTGCTAGAGTGTCTTGAGGAGAGAGATTTGAGAATGTTTAACATGAGTTGATGGTTAACTGTGTCGAAGGCTTTGTTGAGGTCTAAGAATTAGAGCTGAGGAAAGTATGTTATTATTACGATTTTTATTAATACAGCCTGTGAAGGATAAGAGCGCAGTTGTAGTACTGTGATATGGTCTAAAACCATGCTGGCAGTCAGCTAGTAGGTTATTTTGGAGAAGATGATCAAGTAATTGCCGATGAATGCATCTTTCCATGATTTTAGCTAAGGGAGAAAGTAGGGCTATAGGATGGAAGTCTGAGAGTTCATTTGAGTTTCCCCCTTGTGTAAAGGGATCATATAAGAGACTTTCTAGAGGGATGGGATAATGCCTTCAACTATGGTTCTATTTATTAAAATGTAAACAAGGTAGGCAAGTACTCCAGCTGCCATTTGCAAGTACTCAGCTGGTAGGTGGCCAGTTGCAGGTGTGCAGGGTATAAGTTTCAGAAGTAGGGTAAGGATGTGAGATGTTGAGACTGGGTGCAGTTTTAAAGTGGGGGGTTTATTTATTTGAGAGGTCAGTTCTAGGGTGCCAGCAGGTGACAAGGTATTAGCTAGTGAGGTGACTGTTTCAGAAAATAATTTGTTAAAGGGATGAGCAATATGGTTGGGAGAACTCTGAGTCAGATTAGAAGGGGTAGGTGTTTTTGAATTTCCGCGATGAAGTAGTTTATTAATACCTGACCAAAATTTTTGTGGATTTTGATGTTGCGCTTGTTGGAATTTCAGGTAATAGTTTTTTTGTAAAGGAGTATTAATTTCTTTGTAGCATTTCCAAGCTGCCTAAAGTTTTGGAGGTCAATAGGCTTTTTAGTATTTCTCCATTTGGTCCATATTTTATTTCTCTGTAGCATTTTTTGCCTGGTCTCTTTCGTGAGCCATGGAGCAGGTTTGTTTCTAGTTTTAGGTTCATAGGTTCATAGGTTCATACTAGGCTATCTGCCCGAGGGCATTTACAAGCCTAGCCCATAGTTTTGTGGCTTACGCCACCCCTTTAGTATGGGGAACTATACCCATTATTTTGCTGTGCCTCTGTTGAGCAGTGACACTGAGGTAATCCCTGGGGTATATCTGCGATCTCCCATCCATTGGTCAAGATTTCTCTTGAACAAGGCCAGCGAGGTGCTCTGCCTCACATATACCGGGATTTTATTCCACAGCATAGGGAGTCTTTGGGTGATGAATCTATCCCTCCAGCACGTCCTATTAATAGCCGTGTCGAGGTTTAAGTCTCCCGCCCTTGTGGCTCTGACGGATCTAGATTTTTTGAGGTGAAGCATATTCATCAAATCTGGGTTTGACATGGCCTTGTATGTTAGGCAAAGGTCACCTCTGAGCAAGCGGTGGCGACTGAATAGAGCTGGAGTTCTTTCAGTCGGGCAGCATAGGACAGATGTTTGAGACCCTTTATCCTTTTGGTGAGGAACTTTTGTGGCCTCTCCAGCTGCTGCAAGTGTCGGGTCAGATACACTCCGAATGGGACATTGTACTCAATCATTGGTCTGATGAGTGATGAGTATAGGGAGACTATGACCTCCCTTGATCTAGATGAGAATCCCTTCATGATAAGGTGGGAAATGTAGAAGGTCTTCCTAACTACTTTAGCTACATGGGTGTCGAATGACAGACTACTATCAACCTGGGTCCCCAGGTCCCTGATAACTTCTTCTGTGCTCAGTGGATTGCCACCTATTTGGTAGCTAGGGGTAACCTTGTTTTTCCCGAAGGGTATGACTATGCATTTTTTGGCATTTAACTTTAGGCCATGGCTCTGGCACCAGTTATCCGTTTCTGTGAGACCCTTCTGAAGGATATCTGTGTCAGATGTGTTTTCTACTATGGCCCAGTTTGCAGTCATCTGCAAACTTTGTCAGCCATAACCCTCCTGTGTTTGCTTGTACTTGGAAAAGTAGATGCCAAACAAGAGTGGGCCCAGGACTGAGCCCTGTGGTACACCACTTGTGACAGGCTTTGAGTCTGACATGGCGCCAGCAACTCTGACCCTGTGGGTTCTGTCACTCAGCCAGTTTGCAACCCATCTTGTGATGTATGGGTTAACATTTAAGCTGATGAGTTTTTCAATGATACCCGAGTGGGGTATTGTATCAAGGCCTTCGCCAGATTGAGGTAGGCTGTATGGACTGCCTTTCCTCATCAATGGCTTTGGTGACTGTTTCGAAAAAGTCAACCAAGTTTAGAAGGCATGATCTGCCTTTGACAAAGCCAAACTGGGATGGATCCAAAGTCTGCAAATTCCCTATGTCTTTATTTATGAGGTCCATTATGATCCTCTCCATGGCTTTGCAGATAAGGCTTGTCAAGCTAATGGGCCGGTAATTTCCAGGGTCGGTGGAGGCACCGCCTTTGTGAAGTGGGACCACAGTTGCAGTGGGCCACTCCTGGCACGTATCCAGAGGTAAGACTATGATTAAACAGCTGTCCTAGCTGTGGGTTTAATTCCTCGTTGAGTTCGTGGAGCACACAGCCGGGGACACCATCAGGTCCCATGGATGCTGTGTTTTTTGCTTTGGAGAGAGCAGTTCTCACTTGGGAGTTGGAGATGTTTGGGGGGCTGCAATCGCTTGGTATAGATATCTCTCCTTTTGGGGGGGAGAAGTTTGCACTGAACCTGTCAGCCAGTATGTTGGCAATGTCTGTAGGATCAGTAATCTTCACATCATTTTGAACTAGTTCTGAGCATATCTGGGAGTTTCCTCCCAGGTTTCTAACATAGCTAAAGAAGGCTTTATGATTGTCTTTTGAGTCTTTAGCTATTTTTCTCTCAAAATTTGCTTTGGATGATTTTATGAGAGCTCTTAGTTTTTACTTATAGTGATCAAGGGTGTCTTACTTTTTAAGGATTTTGCTCTATCTTGTAGTAGCTTCCTCCTTTTGTTGTAGAGTTTGTTTATGGCTGGGGTCCACCAGAGTGGACGCTTGCCTTTGGTACAAAGAGTCTTTGTTTTGCTTGGGATTGCCTTATCCATGCAGTCCTGCAGGTGCTGGTAGAAGGCATTTGTAAGTGATTCAGCGGCTTGAGTACTGTTTTCCGCCAGCTCGGGGGCCTTAAAGGAGACCACACTAGTCTTTAGAAGTGTGAAGTCGGCTTTCGAGAAGTTCTTTACTGTGGTCTTTTTATTTCAGGTGGGGTGGGATGAGGACCTCCAGCGAGATTAGTTTGTGATCTGATCTCACCAGTGAGGGGTATACTTCCGGTGTTGAACATTGTGCTCTCATGTTCGTGATGATGAGATCAAGTATGTTTTCTCCTCTTGTGGGGATGGTGACTAGTTGTTCCATGGCATTTGAGTTTATGAATTCCAGGAACTTTTGGGCTAGGGTGTTTGGGCTTGAGTAGTGTTCCCAGTCTATATTAGGGTAATTGAAGTCACCTAGTATGATGGTGTTTGGTGATACATTTATCCCTCTAGTGTTTTCAGGAAGGCCATGTGAGGTTCCTGAGTTTGTGAGGGTGGCCTGTAACATGCTACAATTTGCAGAGCAGTCTTGCCTATGGTTAATTGCATCTGGATGGTCTCCGATGCATCGTGCGTTGCCACCAGTCTTGAGGTGTGGGTGTCTTTGATGAATATGGATACCCCCCCTCCTTTCTTGGTATTGTCCGGATTTTGGGGCCGGAATGCATGATAAGAGGTAAAACCTGATAGTGCTGGGGTGCTCTCAGGAGCCTTGAACCAGGTTTCTGTCACTGCACAGACATCGATGTTCTCCATACTGAGAAGGGCCTCGAGTGCGTGCATTTTGAGATTTAGACTTCTGGCATTGAGCAGCATTACCCTTAGTTTTTTCCTTTTTGTGTTCTAGGGTGGTAGGTTTAGAATTTGAGCCTTGCCTAAAAAGGCACTATGGGGTGGCAAGAGCCTTTGCCAATATCCGAATCCCAGGGTGACAGGTGCAAGCCATCCCTTGAAGCAGCGTGGCTTGTCCAGCATGTCATCCCAGGCAGACAGATATTGGATCCCCTTTGAATGACACCAGAGTTTAAGCCAATTGTTAAAGCTGATCATCTTATCTCTGTATTGTGGCATCATTCTTGGTGAAGGTAGGATACTGCTCAAGGTCAGGGTCATACCTGCCTGGGCTACATAATCAGAGAGCTCCTCAATGTCTCTTTTCATGTAGTCCAAGGAGTGCGTCTCAGGTCGTTTACACCAGCGTGGACAATGACTGAGTCGTATTTGTACCTGCTGTTGAGAGACCTGAGTGCTTGCGTTATGTGGCGGATTCTAGCGCCCGACAGGCAGCTTACTGTGACCTTCTCCTTACTTAGTCTGGTGAGCGGGACGTCAGTGTGTCTGACTATGGAGTCACCAATGACTAGTGTGTCTGTCATTGTGTTTGGCCTTAAGGGCTGTGACTGTTTGACACTCTGACTGTGAGGTCTATGTGTTGCAGGTGTTGTGTTCTGAGGTGGTGGTTGTTTGGGTGTCTGCTTTGGTGGCCTCTGCTGTTTTGGTAGATTTTTGATCAGAGCCGAGTATGTCTTTGTGTGTTTATGTGTATGATTTGAGGTTGTGATGGTACTATGTGAGACTGGGTCTATAGTGTGTGTGGTAACCTTCTCCTCCTGACTGGTCTTGCCAGTCCTATGTTGAGAGAGCTCAGCCTCCAGTTTGGCCGTATAGTTGCATCTCTCGCATGTATTTGTGTTTTGTGGGAGGAGGAGAGGGTTGTCTGTGTACATGAGGCAATTGTAACATTGCCTCAATATTCCCAGGTTCACCAGCTGAGCAGGAGAGGACACTAGCAACTGATCCCTCGACATGCTAGAAGGACTAGACAAAAAACTTAAAAGAGATTCGGGGGACGTGGGTGACCGAGAAATGGGGGTTTGCCTTTTTGGGGTGCTATCTATAAGAGTGCCGTATCAAGGTAATAAGTACTGTAGGAGCAAGTGCTAGGTTTAACAGATAGAGAAAAGTCTACTTGGAGTCAAGTAGAGATGATCTTTTTAGGTATTAGAGAAAGTGCTAGTAACAGGGATGCTTAAAGGTAAGATTGAAAAGAATGCACTCTGCAGTGTGCACTAGAGAAGTTAGATATGAAAGTAGGTAACTTGAGTTTTACCTGTTTAAAAAGTTAAGGTTTAGTGGAGAGTTACTATTTTTAAAACGGCAAGATGGACTGAAAGGGGTGGTTACTTTTGTATTTTGGTACTATGAAATACTGTAGGATGGCCAATAAATTTAAATAATTGAAAGGGTGGGATTTCAAAAGTGATGGTTTTGTGATTACTCACATAAGCCAGTGAGAGAAATGAGATATATGGTCAGATTAACATAAGAGGCGGGCAACTAGAAAGACAGTGGTATTTAACAAGACAACTTAAATGGGTGGGAGGGAGGGAAAAAATTCTGCCTGACTCAGAACAGAGAGAGCTGTGGTCTCTTTTGAAGTTTTAATATGCTGTTAAAACAGAATGCAAGCAAAACACATAATATGAGAGGAGGCATGGTGATGAATTTGCAAGAATTTATTATTGAAGTATGAGACTGCTTCATCAAGAGGTAGGTATTTAAGGAGAGACCATTTGCAAGCTTTGAGCTCTGTTTGGTAGCTGGCTAGGTTTGGGTCTTTCTTATTTCGGGTTGTTGTTGTTTGCCTTTCAACTTTATTCCGGGTAGTTCTGTAAATAATTTGGCTGGTACTAGGGGTCTTTTGTCTAGTAATATAAGTAAGTAAGTAAGTGGTTGCTAATATCATCAGGGAGTACACCTGTTTTATATGCCAGGGGATTACTATTGACCAGTATCCAATCTAGGGTACTTTGTTTGTAGGTTTATGAATTTTAGTAGGGGAAATAATGGTTTGATGGAAGCCATAAAGGTTTATGTAAGAAGTTGGTTTGGGAGAAATACAGCAAGTCCAATCAATATTAAAATTTCCTAAGTGTATGGTTTCTTGTGGGAAGGATGAGGTGAGGAGAGCCAGCTAAGGGTATTTTCAAGAGTATTAATGTTGTTGCCTGGGGGGATTTAAGAGCAAATGATGTATATGGATTTATTAGTATTAACCTGGAGCCTAGAGATTAAGATTTTGGCATTGCTTGGAGAGGGAGGTTGAGTATCTATTGGGGTAACCTGTAATTCAGATTTGTAGAGTATTGCAACTCCACCACCCTTTTTGTTCAGACGATTGAGTCTGAGGATGTTGGAAAAAGGAGGGATAATATAAATGTCCTTAGTTCCTGGCTTGAGCCAGGTTTCTGTTAGACATAGGATATCCAAGGAATATATATCTGTCAGGGCATGGAGTTGGGTAATTTTATTATTTAAGCTGTGAATATTAAGGTGACCTATAAGAAGAGAGCTGGGTGGACTAGTAGGAGTGACAGAGTTAGTTTGATGGATTGGATGGGTGTTAGTGAGGTAGTTATTTGGGCCTGGGTTTGAATGAATGTCACCTTGTAGAAGTAAGAACTGTTGAGGACTATGTAAGAATTTTAAGAGTTTGGTGAAGATTAGGTAAGATTTTCTGGTTTGGAGATACTTATTATGGGTTAATCTATGGAATAAAGGAAGAAAATAGGGAGATGAGGATGTTAAGTTACTGTAGGTTTGTAAGGCTGGAGCAGTGTGTGGAGTTGTTTGCTTTAAAGTGAGTAAAGATTCAGTAAAGCTTAGATGTTCAAGATTCAGTAAAGCTTAGATGTTCATAGTAAGTGAGGGCATATGATACAATTAGAGTGTTAAGGATTATAAAGAAGAAAAATAGGTTAAAATACTTTGGAATGTCAGATTTAGACATAGTAAGGGGAAAATGTTAATTGAGTCAAGAAAAATGGAGGTATAAGGAAAGGGAATTGAAAGGAGTAGTGAAGGAGAGAGAGAGAAGAAAAACAGTAAATGAATATGGGCTGAAGTGATAAGTCTGTAACGAGATAGAGTGGGCTAATTGGTGGAAGTAGAAAGGAGGTGTGGCTATCCGAGTATAAGATTATGAGTACTGGGGTGGGTGGGTGTAATTTGGGGGTAGGGGAGCGGAGTGAGCCCGCAGGGCGAATGGAGCGGGCAGAGCCATGTCACAGTGAAATCTGCGATAAACAATTAAAAAAGTGGAGCTACAGCAATGTACCAAGTGAGAATAGATATACACGCAATAGGTAGCAGCTTGCTCACAAGGAGATGAGCATGTTCTGGGGGTTAGAAAAGATATAGGGGTGAAAGTAAGCCAGAATACAAGTGGGACAGGGTATTGAAAAGGATAAATGTTTAGATTTATTGGGAGGACAAAACCTCCTAGTGGTAAAAAAGGGAGCAACAGAAGGAAGGTCAGGTCTTATTAAGCTAAAACAACCAGCCTAGGAGAGAAGGTAGAAGGGATAAACTATCAAGTGGGCTGCCATCGCACACTCAGGAGGTATAAGTAACAGATATGGCAAGGTAACAAATACATACAACATACACTGGGTTCCTTTTTAGGAGATATCTTGAAGTGGAAGCACTCAGCAGTGTTTAGGTTGCAGGCAGATGCCAGGGAGTCCTCTATAAGGTTTAGCTGGGAAGTAGCCCTTGTCTAAGCAATACAGAGAGGGAGCACCCGAGGTGGCAGACTAAAAAAAAAAAAGAGAGAGAAAGAGAGCATTAGGCAAATATTAGGAGAGGAGGGGATATAGAGAGTGGACAGTCTGGCGTGGAGGTGAGTAAGACCGAATAGAAGACGGTTGCATAAGAATGTACTAAAGGTTAAAGAAGAAGAGAGATTAGATATGGTAACTGCAAGAGGGAGGGGAAGTGAAGAGAATGAAGGAGAAGAAACGAGTAAAAGTAGGCAGTGGAAACAATACAACACTCAGTCTAATAACATTTAAACAATTCCCTAGAGCCCAATGGGTATAGAAAAAACCCTAGGCAGTTTACAGGGAAGATTTAGTCTGTAAAATGGGAGCAGATCACTACAAGCATGTAGGTAGGTTATGACAGGCAGCAATTTGAAGGCAAAAAACAGTAGAACAATGCACAGTTATTGCATAAGAAATGAATAGGCAAGAAGCACAAAAATTACATTTGATACTGTAATCATTTCAAAAAGCACCTTATCAAACCAGCATTAGAATACAGTGCTAAAGTCTAGCACAGTTAGTTAAATGCTTTACACGTTGTGCACACGTATTGAAATGATTTTTAAATCAAAAGCTTGTACAGTTAAATGCTTTACACATTGAACACACGCAGTGTATTTATTTAAAAAAAAAAGACTAACTGCAATGACTGGCATGGAGACGCAGAAGTAACATTTGATAATGTGATCCATTCCCAGGCTCGTTAACAAACCAGCATAGTACACACGCAATATATTTATTGTTAAAAAAAGAATACCTGCAATGACTGGCATGGTGACTCAGGATTAACAACTGATAATGTAATCAGTTCCCCAGGTCATTCACAAACCAGCATTGGGAACATTGCTACTGTCTAGTACAGTTAGGTAAGCCCATTTAAGTGTTGTACACATGCAGTGTTTTTTTTCTTTTTTGTTTTCAGAAGTAAACTGTAGCGTCTGGTATGGAGACAAGGTCCCTCATAGCCCTTATATTATTCAGTACGATAAACGCTTTACGTGTTATACTCTCACACTCCAATACAAAGTAGGTCCAGCACAAAGGCAGTCATCATGTAGCAAAAGGTTCCATTGAAAGAGCAAACAATAATGGTGACAAAGGACAACCTTGTTTAGTTCCCTTAAGGATTTCTAGTGATGAGGATAGACATGATCCGATTTTCATATAAGCTTGTGCCCCACTATAAATTTTCATTAATAAGTTGGCAAAATCTGAGGAGAATTCAAAACCAATCAGAATTCTTTGTATATAAGACCTAATAGAATCAACAGCCTTTTCCATGTCTAGTAATAGTTGTTTTTTTGTTTTTGCATGCTATGTCTATTAATAATGTTATCTTGCATTTTTCTATGGAGAATGAACCCTGTCTGATCATTATGTATTAGATTAGGTAACATTTTCTTTATCCTATTAGCTAATATTGTCATGAAAATGTTATAATCAGTGTTTAGTAACGAAATTGGCCTATATGAATCACAAGATTTGGGGTCCTTACCTTGTTTTAAAATGGGGGAGATAATTGAATATTTCCACAATAGGTGTGTTACACATTTTTGCTTAACCGTAGTAAAGGCACTCTTCATTTTCTTTATTATATATATTCGGGATAAATCTTGTATAGTTCAGGAGTTATTCTATCCAGTCCTGGATCTTTATTATCTTTTAAATATTTTATTTGGTCTTTCACTTCTGTTAGTGTTATTTTGTTTATTTAATATGTTATTTTGTTGCATTGACACATTAGTAGTTATATTTTCTTGAATAAAATCACAGGCCTAAAGCAGATGCCCTATGCTGACCGTCTAAAAATACCTCCAGCTGTACTCTATGGCATATCGTCTACTCTGAGGCACTCTCTGCCTAACATACAAGGCCATGTCAAACCCTGAACTTTTGGACGTGCTCCACTTAAAGAAATCCCAATCCCTCAGAACCAAACGCTTTAGGGATCTAAACCTTGTCATCACAATGAACAAAACATGCTGGAGGGATATGTTCCTGACCCAGAGACTCCCCATACTTTGGAATAGACTGCCCATACATGTCAAGCAGAGCGCCTCCTTGGCCCTCTTCAAAAGGAACCTTGACTATTGGATGGGAGATAGGAAATTCACCCTGACAGGGGTCCAGGGAAGTAAATATTGTGGGAAGAAATATCCAGGGAATTGTTATGGCTAGACTTGTGTAAGCCCTAGGGCCGATAGCCTAGTACCAACCTATGAACATATAAAAGTATTTATTACATTATCTGTCTCCAAAATTGGTGTTATTATTTATATCTTTATAGTAGTTTTTAAACACTTCTAATATGCCCATTAAGTTAGATGTACTCTTAAGTGAACCATCACTTTTATATTTAATCTCATTAATAAGATTCTGATTGTTTATTTATTATTTTTTTTTCGGGATCTTACCACTATTTTATGTAGGTATTTAGATTTACAGCATAAGATTGTAATTTAAATTTTTCTAGGTTTATGGCAACCTCATGATTCAGAACTTCTAAGTATTTTTGATTTAACTTAGTAATTTTGTAATGTGCTACTTTCTTATTTGGTTTTGAGTCCATTTTTATCTTGTCTAGGTTTTTTTGTAAGTCTAAAAGTTCTTTGTCCCACTCTCTCCTTTTTTTAAGGTACCAAGACTTTATTCTACCATATATATAAACTTTAAAGGTGTCCCATAGTATGGTATCAGTCACTTCACCATTATCATTTGTTTCCATAAACATGTCTATTTCTTTCATTATCCATTCCCTAAAGTCTTTTAACTTAGTTATGTAAGCAGGAATTCTGTGTAGAAATCCTAAATAATCTGTATGTGTAGTTAATGTAAAGTTTATAGCATTATGGTCTGAAAGTGGACAAGTCATTATAGATACATCACTTATTTTTGAGTATATATTATTTGATACAAAGACGTTATCAATGTTTGTTTGTGTACCAAACTGATATGAATAGTGAGTATAGAATAAGGTATAATGTTCTCTTAGACCGTTTATATCTTTAAGGTTCATCTGGTTTGTAAAAGCATTTAACTTCTTGGCTTGAGATGTTAGTTTTATTTTGCCATTTTTAGAAGTATCATTGCCTGATAATAGGCAGTTAAAATCCCCTGTTGCTATAATTTCCCCTTTTGCATTTAAAGTAATCAGGTCCAGATATTTGTCAACATATTTAGTACTTAGTCCTGGTATCCAGTATGTATTAATCAAAGTATAATACTTCCTATTGATTTCCAAAATAACCATGCTTAGCAGCCCATCTTTATCTGAAATTGTATCTATAATGCTTGGCATAGTATAAGTATTTTTCCATAGAATAAGAGTGGCCCTTTTCTTAATCTTAAAACATGAGTCAGCCAGAATGGTATAGCCATTAAATGAATATTTTTGTAGCTCTTTTTTAACAGATGGGTTTCCTGTAAAAATATGATCTGGGCTTTATGGATTATGATATATTTAAGCAAATCAGCTCTTTTGACATTATTGTTCAAACCATTAATATTTAATGATAAACATTTATAAGCCATTGACTATAATGTGAATGTTACTTACCGAAAGACCTTTCTTCCGAGTTGACTTGAAATCTACCGAAAACTTAGTTATCATGGATGTATAACATTTATTAAGCACTACTTTCAAAACCCAAAGCTATTTACAACACATACACGATGCATACATTTCTGGTTTAGTTAAAAATGTAACTAATCCATCCATCCACCACCTCTCCAACACCTAAAGACGCAAATTATCCATCTCTGCTTGGAATATAGTATAAAAAAGAAAAGCATTATGAAAGTAACTAAAGAAATCTGAGTCCATGAAATGTACATTAAAATGAGTGTGTCCGGTATAACTGAAGCTATATGAATATGTCTCATATAATAATAGCACCTCTGAGAAGTAGATATGTCAGAAATACACATCAAATTAAAGTATGTCCAAACATTAGAAGCTGAAGGTTAAGAAGATTGTCAGTATTTCCAAAACTTTCTTGAAAACATTAGATGTTTTCTGTTCATTCCATTAGATGTTTTAACCTTTTTGACATTAGATGTTTTAACCATTTTGTCAGTCATCTATCTAACATTTTTCATGTAAGGATCTGTTGAATATATACACACACACATATATATATATATATATATATATATATAAGTAACACCTATTACAAAAAAAGCCTCACAACCCTCTGTTTAGTTACTAAAAGTTTAGTTATTTAACATAAGTCCGATTTAATATGCATAATGAGTTTTCTAATGCAGCTCCTAGTTCATTTGATGTCATTTAGTTACTAAAAACTGTTATTGAATCTGCAGAATGTGTGCATCTATAAAAGAACATAGGTTTTCTAAGGAGATAAACACTTTTATCAGAACTAATTAGCTACCGTTTAAAGTATCTAAGTGAAGGATAACAGAATTTCAAGAGAAAGGAATTCTAAATACAGCCATTTAACAAGTTCAAAAGGTCAAGTGATGTCATCACTGTTTCCTCAAGCTGCAGCTTCATAAACTTGTTAAAAAATATCTAAATAGGCTCATGCACAGCAGAGGTTGTCTCTAGTGAGGAAAAAAGCATTTTTGGCGGGAAATCAAATCTTGAAGCTTTTAGAGTTTACAAAAAGCAAAAAAAAAAAAAACACTCGAGCTGCCTTGTCAGTCCATGTCATGAATCTCCACAATGAGAACAGTCACACAGACCACCAGTTTCCTCACAAAACATCAACATCATGAAAAAAATTAACCGTTTCATATAAAAACAGCTATTTAGAAGTAACAGCTGCCTCAAATCAGAAATCATTTTTAACATTTCATTTACCCACCAATTAACCAGACTAGAGAAAAAAAGAACCCAGTGTGTATATATGTATATGTATATGTGTGTGTGTGTGTGTGTGTGTATATATATCTATATATGGATAAATTCTAATCCTTCTTGTAGGGAGTCAAAGATCTTCACTCCTTCTGGCAAGGTGATTTTTATTCTTGCAGGAAAAAGAATTTGAGTGTTAATATTGGCTTTTTTTCAAGGACTTAATTACAGGAACACACGCCTTTCTTCTGGATATGACTGTAGAAGAGTAGTCATTGTCAAAACGAATAACTTTTTTAACCATCTTGATAGGGGATTTAGTCCAAGCTGATTTCAGCACTAACTCCTTTTCTTGTGAAGAAAGAAATCTAACTATTATAGACCTGGGGTTAGATGAACTCAGCGACGAAGGTGGATTTGCCAGGGACCGATGAGCCCTCTCAGTTGCAAAAGAGAGGGATTCAGGTATGTTTATTGCTGATAAAAAAACACTTATTGATGAATTGTATCATGTTAGCACCCTCTTCTTTCTCAGGAATTCCATATATTCTTATATGATTCCTCCTTGATCTACTTTCAAGGTCTTCCAGTTTCTCAATCAGCCTGGGTTTTGTTTCAGAAGAAATTCATTGTGATGTTTATTTTCTGTCACTCTAGTATTCAGGTCCGTTACTGTTTCCTCTAAGGCAAGAATCTGTTAAGATTGTTTTTTTACTATTCCATTTAAATGTTCCAGTTGTTTACTGCGTTCTTGTTTGATAATATCCATTTTGTTTTCAAATTTGTCCATTTTTAGTGGCAGCTCTTGGATGTTTGTTATAAGATGTAGTTCTTTCTTCACTGCACTCTCCTGGTGTGGGTTCTTCGAGTTGCTCATGTTGAGATCTCCAGTAGAAAACTTCCTGACAGGAATAATTAAAAAATTCTGTTGACTATGTATTAATTTTTAGAAAATTAAGTTAATCTATCTTTTAGTATACTTTTAGTTAGATTTTTCTAAAAATTAAAGTATATTTCCTGTCAGGATATTAAAATCTAAGCAGAGCTATGGATTTCTGCTACTATCAGACTGGCATCTTGGCCACGCCCCTCTGAAAGAACATTTTCTGATACACACTTTAACTGTTCACCATGTCAAGCCTCTGACAAATTAGATGACCTGGAATAGATGGTGTTGCTTTTCTGGAACTGAATCTTATATTTGTTATGTTCATAGGTAGGCTGTTTTTTGACTCTGAGGTTTTATATGATGACCAGAATGAGTATGCAGTTTGCATAACAACTGCTTCATGTTGCAGTCTGTCAAACACATTGGTTCTAAAGTTTGAAAAGGTATTACATGACACTCCCTATACCTGTCTAATGTAAAAAAAAACGCAGTCTGATTAACTCTCCAGGACCTCTGAAAGGTTATCTTCTGACTTCTAGTAAGTGCATCCAGTGTCTTTTGACAAAATCAAGTTCTAAACTCGCAGTACAAACAAGTGTTCAGATGCACAATCTCATAATTGTTGCTATAGAACAATACAAGAGCAGAATTGTTTAGCACATACCCATCTTCATAGAGGTATTGTCCTTTAGATTCAAACTGAATTTTGGTAGTCTCAGTATACAAGTTAATATTAATTTTGTAATGATTTGTAAACAAATTACTGTTAATCAGGAAACTGTTTGGCAATATTTTTAAACAAGGTACAATAAATACATCAGTAAACATTCAAATGCAGTATGTGCAGACAACAGCATTTTTGTTCATCCAGATGTGATCTTTTATATGAGGCAAGGTAGTTCTGTCCATGTTGCTTGGTTATTGACATATGTACAGAATTAGAAAAGTCATGATCATTTCCATTATTGTATATATGAGCATCACTCAGTATATTTAAACTGTCTGAGATAGTCGAGTATCATTGGCAGTTGTGTTGCTCATCATGTAAAATTTATGCTGATATTTTTTAAGAGCTTGTATGTTGTATGATTTTTTTTTTTTCAGTATGTTAATGTAAATAATCTGGCTGATGTTAGAGGAATTACCTGGAAGCAGTTATAGTAGGGTTTAATGAAGTTAATTTTGAGCTTTTCTTTCCAGACTTCCAACTTTTTTGATAAGTGTTTCTGTATTTTTATCGCATATACTTTTCTCCTTTGAGCATTCTCAATACAAGTTGTGTCTAGAGCTAATTCAGTTCCTTGAAGTTGCTGCTGTACTTGCAGTCTTTCAAAATGTAAGGTCATTTTCATTTACACGCATTATCAAAATGATTTTACCATATTTTGTATTTATTTGATTAATATAGGACATTTGTTTATCATGGTTAAAGACACTCATGCTGTACAAGACTTTCCCCTGAGCAGTGTTTTCCTTGCTTCACATACCTTCTAAAACATTTAAACTTCTGTTACAGGTTTTCATCTTATCCTTCTCACAAGCCAGTCTAGATACATCACACACTTCAGTGAGTTCCATTAGTTGGGTTATGGCAAGTTTATTCACTCTTCACATATCATTAATATAGCAATAATCCACGCCTGGGTATGGGTAATGCTGGATCTACCCATGGTTGGCATGGTTTGGTCATGAGGGCGAAGCCCGAGTGGCCCAACAAAGCCAGCCGTGGGTAAATCCAGCATTACCCACACCCAGAAGTGGATTATTGCTATTATACAATGACATTATTTAAGAAATAAATTATTACTTTTCTTAAATAATGGCATTGTATAATGCCTCCTTGCTGCCCTTCCGCAGCTGTCTGGTGTCTGGTATTCTGCGGCAGTTCTGATGTACTGCGCATGCGTATGCCTACACAGTACATCAGAGCTGTGGGCAAAAGCAACGGAGAAAGCAAGATCTCCGTTGCTTTTTACTGTTTTGCTATGTTAAATGGGTTTAACATAGCGATACAGCTTTAAAAAAAGCAATGGAGAATCTCTGTTGCTTATTTTAAAGCTGTCTCGCTATGTTAAACCCATTTAATATAGCGAGACAGTTTTGAAAAAAGCAACGGAGAAAGCAAGATCTCCGTTGCTTTTTACAAACTGTTTTGCTATGTTAAATGGGTTTAACATAGCGAGACAGCCTTAAAATAAGCAATGGAGATCTCCGTTGCTTATTTTAAAGCTGTCTCACTATGTTAAACCCATTTAACATAGCGAGACAGGTTTAAAAAAAAAAGCAATGGAGAAAGCAAGATCTCCATTGCTTTTTACACACTGTGTCGCTATGTTAAAGGAGTTTAACATAGCGAGACAGTGTTTTAAAAAAGACTTATACTAATGGAAAAAGTCCGGGCAACCGGACCTTTTTCCATTAGTATAAGTCGATTTACAACGTGCACGCTGACCAATCAGCGTGCCCGTTTTGGAATATTAATGGAGGGTCATGGTATAATTGTATTTAATGTTAAATCTGGTTCTGTTAAGAATCCACCCCTTGTCCGATCATTTCTGATATCGCACAATTCTGTTTTCTCTGATTATTTATGCAGCTCATCATATTCTCTGTTGTTTTCATTCAAGCTACCCCAACAAGAGGAGGTATCAGGTGGTTGCAGATGAACTATTTTTCAAATTAATGATTTATTTTTCTTTTCTTTCTTTCTTTTGTTTTGCATCTGACTCTGCAGATCTTTGGGCATTTGCAATGGTTAAAAAAAAATATGAAAATATTTCAGCATTTATAGATACAGGTAGTGCCTATGTCCTTTATGGACAGGGGCAATCTGTAAGATACTCAATGCATAGGCACAAATCCATGTCATTCTGTTGCCCCTAGGGGCTATATATCGGGTAAAATTGGTTTATATTGGCTGGGCTTGTAAGAGCCCTTAAGCCGTTAGCTTAGTAATCTCCGGTGAAACTATTCATATGATACCAGATCCTGTGATATATATTCTGAACTCTGACATGGTCTGTAGGCTCCATATTGTTAAAGCAAGTATGGTGTGGGCTGGTTTATGTGGCTCTTTTTCAGCCATGATCTTGTTACAGAAGAGAATGCAAAACTATTTCTTCTACTATTTAGTAACAAACAAAAAATAAAATAACATAAGAGAGGAAGGGCACAAGCACTCCAATTTGCAACCTATGAAATGCAGTGCATTAAATGTCAGGTATGGGATTCCATGGTATCACTGGCAGGAAATGTCTTTAGCAGGAAATGCTACCAGCGTGTTATAGAAGGGGAAGATCTACATCTTATGTCTGAAGTAAAAATCTCCAATGTGTTGAGGCAGCCACTAGAAAAGTCTTGTCATTTATGTCTGACATGAGATTGTCGGGTGGAAGGTACTAGATAAAAGGGATCCGGAAGAATCTCTCAAGTCTGACTCTTTAAGAAAACTCAGCCTGGTTTCTTAGTGTATGGTTAGTTAAGATCCATGTGGAAAATGGTATGGGAGGAGGTTGAATAAAAGTTTTCAGGAGAAAATACCTCTGTAGCTGCTGTGCGCATTATGAGTCTAACAATCTGATTTCAATTCATATCATGGGAACAATTCATGTTGAGTAATACTTTTAAAAATATTAAAACTGCTGTTTCTACACAGTGTCCTGTCAATCTAAAATAAAACATAACACATAAAGAAGGAGAAGCATGCAAAGTATTCCATTTCAGCGTTTCTTTGGTTTCTGTGTGCACTTTTAATGTTGTCAAATATTTGAATGTCTTTCCAGTTGAATTTTTTATTTTTTTTTCTGTTTAATTCAAACAGGTCAGATATTTAATATACCAGTGCGTTTCTGGATTTTGGATTCATACCCATTTGCACCACCAATCTGTTTCTTAAAGCCAACTTCCAGTATGGTGATCCGGGAAGGGAAACATGTTGATGCCCAAGGAAGAATATATTTGCACTATCTGCATAGTTGGAAACATGTAAGAAAAATAATTTTTAAAAAAATGATTCTATCATTTTCTTTGTAATTTAAGTAATAATGTCTCTATTTGCAAGTAATGTTTTCAAGAAGCAGATACCGTGTAAACATTTTCATATAATAAGCAAATGTAATTTCATAAAACTACTTCTTATGAAATTGACTTCATGTTAACTGGTGTACTTTTTCTTTTGCAGAAAAATACAGACATAACTTGTCATCTGTATCAGAGACCTTTGAGTAACACATCTTTAAAATATGCTTTGAATAGGGTAGTAGGTCTTGCCACACATCTTTTTGCTGCATCTGCAATACCTGTTTAAAACATATTTAGAGCTTGCAAGACTTGACAGTTATTTTATCAGCTAAACAAAGCTGACTTCTGAATTGTGTATTCTTCAGAGAAGCCTTAACTGCTGTTTTCTGATGGCAGTTCACATAACTTCAGTGCCTTGCCGTAAGGCCACAGCTTCAAAAAACGTGTAAATGTTTTTTAAAGTTCAAGTCCAAAAGTTTGTTTACTTCCATGGATCTTTTTCAGACTCCTCCTGGGAGGAATCTGTCTGATTATATGACTTGCCTAAAGTCACATAGTTAGGCAAATGGAAGGTAAGTGAGTAGCCGTAATCCTCTATACCATCTACCAAACATGGATGATGCATGTGAAGGGAGCAAAGGTGAAGTCATGAAACATTGCATACAAAATAGAATAACATCAACAGACTGTTTTATATCAGAATAAAGTGACTGCTTAAGAAAGCCAAGCAAAGATGTAGGGTAGCAGTGTATTTAACAATTAAAAACACAAAGAAAACAAAAAAGCCCAACTGTTCTACTATCACCAGTTTTACTGATCTGGTACCTTGGCACTTGGCCTTCTCAGGATGATTCACCAGTTACACCAGGTGCCTTGAGTACAGGTAGAACACCATTAAATTAATAAATCATACAATTAATTAATTAAACAATTTAAAATCAAGTTAATAAAATTAATTTTATGACATTCAGATTTATATGTAAATAATAGTGTTACTCGTAAAAAATTCACTTTTAATATACTTTCTACAGAATATTACTTATTTATGGACAAACATTAATTTCAAGGTTTAAACTTCTGGTGAATAATGTTCTATAATTTAATGCCATTTTACTCTCTAATAAATTCAACTTATGGACAAAATCACCCTTTCTGGAAAGAAAAGGCTGAGCTAACACACTAAAAAGGAGTCCAGTGTCCAAACCTTGATGTACCTTATCAAAGTGATCAACAGTGGGATTTTTCAAATTATCATTTCTAATATTAGCCAAATGCTCTAAAATACATATTTTAATTTTCCATTTGGTCTGACCCACATACCATCCAGGATTAATAGAAGCACACCCTACTTATGTATACCACCCCTTAAGATTCATAATCAAATCTATCATTAGAAATAAAGTTTTTAACATTAATCTTAGTCTCTGACAAATTTCTTGCCTTAGGACAAACCTTATAGTGCCAACAAACAAACGTGCCTCTTTGATCAAGAGGCACAACATTTAGCATTTGTTCAAAGCTCAGTTCTTCTTTCAAATTATAAAGTCTTCCATATGAAAAACTGATGTGCTTGGGGAAACAATTCTCCCAACCCTCATCATAACAAACCACATGCCAACAATCTCTAACTGTCCACTCCATTATTGGTGAAAAGAGTCACAATAAATATTTTTTTTCAATAATGTCTATTTTTCTTAGTATTTTCACCCCGAAAGGTGTTACCCCAAACTTTTTCAACCCTATTGGTATCTCCATTAAGAAGTTTCATTTTAGCCTTGTTTAATTGTTCCATTGAATAACTGCTTTCTAAAATCCTCCGATTCACCTCCATCAAACCTTCTTTCTTAAAACTTTCCTCAGAAGTATTAATGTTTATTCTCTTCATCTCCCCAAATGGTAAAGAATCTAACATATGAGGTGGATGTATCCCAGAGACATGCAAAAAATTATTGACTGCTGTTTCCTTAGTATAAAGTTGATTCTGAATTTTTGATTCCCCCTCGACATACAATAAAACATCCAAAAATTTAATAGATTTCCTGTTCAGTTCATATGTAAATTTGAAACCATAGGCATTTCTATTGAGTTCATCCAGAAATTCAACAAATTCATTCTCATTCCCGTAACATATAAAATAAGTCATCAATAAGTATTTTATGCAAAACTATATGTTTTCCGAAATTTGTAGAATACAACCACTTCCTTTCAAAATCTCCCATATATATATATATATATATATATATATATCTAAAACATTGCATAAGTCGGGGCAAATGAAGCCTCCATTGCTGTGCCCCTGATTTGCAAAAAATCTTCATTCCTAAAACAAAAATAATTGTGCATCAAACAAAATTCTGATAATGAGACAAGGAATATGCGGTACAATGTCCTTCCCCATAATATTAAAAACTGCGCCCAAACCCCACTTATGTTGAATGTTAGTATACAAAGATCGAACATCAGATGTTACCCAATAATAATTCTCACTCTAAGCCATATTCTTCACACATTCCAGTAATTCTTGTGTGTTGTTAGTGTACAGGTACTCTTTATAACAACTTTTTCAACTGAAAGTCTAAAAAAGCACCAACGTTTTGCAAATAAGAACCCTTCCCCAAAATTATTGATCTATCAGGAAGGTCTGTTAAATTCTGATGTGCATTTGGAATGGCACAAAATAATGGCTCAACTGGTTTAGAAATGTAAAGCTTCTTTACATCATTAGACAGTAAAAAAAACAACCTCTCCCCTCTTTCTAATAATTCTAATAAAGCTGAATTAAAAGAAGCCACAGGATTATTCAGCAATCTGCTTGCAGTAGCCCTCAGTCGGCCTGATTATAAGTCTTGGGTCCTGTGTAGGTTGCTGTCGCATCTTCCATGACGTCAGGTAGTCAGGGCTATAAAGCATGCAGCCGACGCCATTAGCAGTTCGCAAGTGCCGGTCGGCCGATGCCTGAAATTTTTGTTTTCGAGTTTCAGAGCCAAAGTCTTCAACTAAAGCTAAGTACCCCGTTGGGGAAACTTTTTCTTGCACTAAACCGATATCAGTAAAAGTCAGTAATTACATTTCTTGTGGAAAGCAAATACCTCATAAAAATTTTCATTCGTACTGTATTCCTTGCCTAGGCCCTTACCACGACGTACCTCGTGGTCGGTTTTGTGCCTTATTTAAACAACAAACTATTCGTCGTTGGTATATTTACGCTTCTAAAGATTTTGGTACTCGGTTCAATTACCCAGATATGGCTTCGGTAAGCCACCCGTCTACCGACTTTCTGAAAAAATGCAAAGATAAGGACAGAGACAGGCCGCCTAGGTCCAAAACTGCCGACGATGCTTCTCCTAAGCTAGTCGCCAGTTCACTGGTATTCAGTGAGGCGCTTTCACAGCCTGATACCCGCTACTTCAGATTTGCAGGCCTCTACTGAGACCCATTCAGAGTCCGGTATGCCGTGAGATGCTTCAACTGTGGAACCTCCGGATGTCTCTACCTTGGATGGGTCCGGAGCCCCTGTGCAGGCACCGGCTTCTGAGGGTGTATTCAAGCCCACGATCTGAGGAAGACAACAGTCAAAAGCGCTTATCAGATATCTTCAAGGGACAGTTTTGAGCTTTTTTATTTTTCATTTTATTTTCAAGTCGAAGTTTTATTCGTATTAAAGGATTACATTTTAATTGGAACACTTGTGGATTTCGTTGATTGGCCAGCCTTGGGTGGATTTTCTGTCTTTTTTCTGCCAATATTGACTTTTTAAG